>NW_026281204.1:0-18686 GCF_023373465.1 Oncorhynchus keta
TGCAGGGTAGCCTAGTGTTTAGAGTGTAGAGGCGGCAGGGTAGCCTAGTGGTTAGAGTGTAGAGGCGGCAGGGTAGCCTAGTGGTTAGAGTGTAGAGGCGGCAGGGTAGCCAAGTGGTTAGAGTGTAGAGGCGGCAGGGTAGCCTAGTGGTTAGAGTGTAGAGGCGGCAGGGTAGCCTAGTGGTTAGAGTGTAGAGGCGGCAGGGTAGCCTAGTGGTTAGAGTGTAGAGGCGGCAGGGTAGCCTAGTGGTTAGAGTGTAGAGGCGGCAGGGTAGCCTAGTGGTTAGAGTGTAGAGGCGGCAGGGTAGCCTAGTGGTTAGAGTGTAGAGGCGGCAGGGTAGCCTAGTGGTTAGAGTGTAGAGGCGGCAGGGTAGCCTAGTGGTTAGAGTGTAGAGGCGGCAGGGTAGCCTAGTGGTTAGAGTGTAGAGGCGGCAGGGTAGCCTAGTGGTTAGAGTGTAGAGGCGGCAGGGTAGCCTAGTGGTTAGAGTGTAGAGGCGGCAGGGTAGCCTAGTGGTTAGAGTGTAGAGGAGGCAGGTAGCCTAGTGTTTGAGTGTAGAGGTGGCAGGGTAGCCTAGTGGTTAGAGTGTAGAGGTGGCAGGGTAGCCTAGTGGTTAGAGTGTAGAGGCGGCAGGGTAGCCTAGTGGTTAGAGTGTTGAGGTGGCAGGTAGCCTAGTGGTTAGAGTGTAGAGGCGGCAGGGTAGCCTAGTGGTTAGAGTGTAGAGGCGGCAGGGTATCCTAGTGGTTAGAGTGTAGAGGCGGCAGGGTAGCCTAGTGGTTAGAGTGTAGAGGCGGCAGGGTAGCCTAGTGGTTAGAGTGTAGAGGCGGCAGGGTAGCCTAGTGGTTAGAGTGTAGAGGCGGCAGGGTAGCCTAGTGGTTAGAGTGTAGAGGTGGCAGGGTAGCCTAGTGGTTAGAGTGTAGAGGTGGCAGGGTAGCCTAGTGGTTAGAGTGTTGGACTTGTAACCGACAGGTTGCAAAGTCAAATCCCTGAGCTGACAAGGTAAAAATCTGTTGTTCTGCAGTTAACCCACTGTTCCTAGACCGTCATTGAAAATAAGAATTTGTTCTTAATTGACTTGCCTGGTTAAATAAAAAAATTATGAGCAGGCAAAAGAAATGTAATGGAATGTGTTTATCTATTTTGTTGTTGCTGCTGTTACATTTGTTTTGGTGTTTTGTGTGCGATTCATTAGGATGTTGTCACATGTGATTTGCGATGTGCATCATGAGATGTTATTGTACCCTATGATTTCAGTTCCACCTGTGAGAACCATGAGCAATGGCTGATGTGGCTTTCCTGTACCGCGGCTGATGCCTGCAGGCAGCCTATGTAACAGAGGTTGCACCATGTTGCACCATGTCCACTGCAATGTAGAAACATGCTTGTTTCTTATGGAAGATGCCACAACATTGGCAAATATACTGTTTTCATGGAAATATAGCTTGTCATTTCATTGTAGATATAACACTTTTTAACCGAGCACATTGTTTTTCATTTCAACTTTGGGGATGTGTGTATTTACTTCAATATATCTAGCCATATTGTAGGCTACATTCGAAGGGGTGAAACATCGAAGGGTGAGAGAGAGAGCGAGCGAGGGACAGAGATGAGGTCAAAGTTAGGCAACAAGAAGATATCAACTGCCTCTTTTCAAATGTCTTTCTTCCTCTGTGTGCAGGGTTTTACAGACTGTATGGGTCTCACTCTGAAGTCAGAAATGTTTAGGCTCCATTTGATAGAGACAGAAGGTGTTGCGACGAAAGCTTCAAGCAGGAAAAGGTCAAATGCCTATTTCTTCAACTGCCACGTTTCAAATGCCAATTTCTTCCTCTCTTTCTTCCCGTGTTCAGAGAAAGTCTATTAACCCTGTTAAGGGGAGAAGGAGAGAAGGGAGAGAAGGGAGAAGGGACAGGGTCTACGTGTCCCACTCTGATATCTGACTGGAAAATCAGTACTTCTTCCATTGACTGCTCTGGGATGTATTCTCTCACATCAAACAAACACATCAGAAGCAACACAAAGAACTCTTAAAAAAGCAGGCTGTTCCTGTGGATAGTGCAACCCAATTGTCCCCACAAAACAGGTCGGTTTTTTGAAACAGGTTGGTTTTTTTGGTCCACTTCTGTGCAGTTTCGGATTTATTTCAATCTTAGCCGGGTGGTGTCGTCATACCCGTTGAAAATCTAGTCTTCGACTACAATCCAACAATCTAGTTTGGTTTCATGAGCTCTAATATGCATAACCTTTGCAATAGATGCAGTAGGATAATACAGTACATACTGAGAATTGTGTCAGGAGAATTGTCCAACTTGCAAACTGGCTAAGATAAAAGCAAAGCAGTGCGACAAAAAACAACATCACATTATTGTCAGACTGTAACGCGTTCCCCGGGGCATTAACTTCTGACCCCTAAAAACTTAGTATGACAGCTGTATGGAAGAACATACCGAATATACTGTATATATATTTTAACTGCCTCTGAGTTCCTCTCTCGCTCTCTCTCTCTCTCTCTGTGAGTGCCCTAGCCTGGTTTATGGAATGATGTCATCATATTCTCTCTCTCCTCTCTCTCTCTCTCTCTCTCTCTCTCTCTCTCTCTCTCTCTCTCTCTCTCTCTCTCTCTCTCTCTCTCTCTCTGCCTCTCTCTCCTCTCTCTCCCTCTCTCTCTCTCTCCCTGTCTCTCTCTCTCTCTCTCTCTGCCTCTCTCTCTCTCTCCCTCTCTCTCCTCTCTCTCTCTCTCTGCCTCTCTCTCTCTCTCTCTCTCTGCCTCTCTCTCTCTCTCTCTCTCTCCCTCTCTCTCCTCTCTCTCTCTCTCTCTCTGCCTCTCCCTCCTCATCCCTCCCTCCCCTCTCTCTCAATTCAAGGGGCTTTATTGGCATGGGAAACATATGTTAACACTGCCAAAGCAAGTGGAGTAGATCATTTCACTTTTGTATATTCTCTCTCTCTCTCTCTCTCTCTCTCTCTCTCTCTCTCTCTCTCTCTCTCTCTCTCTCTCTGTCTCTCCTTTTCTCTCTCTCTTTTCCTTATCTCTCTCTCTCTCTCTCTCTCTCTCTCTCTCTCTCTCTCTCTCTC
This sequence comes from Oncorhynchus keta, assembly GCF_023373465.1. NCBI lineage: Eukaryota > Metazoa > Chordata > Actinopteri > Salmoniformes > Salmonidae > Oncorhynchus > Oncorhynchus keta. Next base: position 3,073 of record NW_026281204.1, read on the forward strand.
TCTCTCTCTGTCTCTCCTTTTCTCTCTCTTTCCCTTTCATCTCTCCCTCGCTACTCTGTTAATACTGCCATTAAAACATTGTGCAGTAATGGGGCTGACGCTGGAGAAAAACAATAGTTTAATTGGAGAGGAGAAACTGCCAATTTGTTTGTGTACCGTGTGTGTTTGTGCACGCGCAGCTTTCCTGTCGTCTCCTAATCTTTGTTTGTTCCCACGTTCCAAGAAAGGAAGGAGACAGATAAACTGTCGGAGACTGGAGATATCTTTGGTGTCATTTATTTTTAAGTAATCAACTTTACAGCTTTAACAGATGCGGCTGCATGGGTATTCGGCTAACTTTGGCCTCTCTCCACAATGCTATTATTTGGCAAGAGATGACAGACAGACAGTTTAGAGGTTGTAAGATTGTCAAACAGTATTAACGCTTTATGATCAATGCAAAGCATCTCTCATGGACCCCAGTGCCTTCTCTCTCTCTCTCTCTCTCTCTCTCTCTCTCTCTCTCTCTCTCTCTCGCTCTCTCTGTCTCTCTCTCTCCCTCTCTCTCTCTCTCTCTCTGTCTCTCTCTCTGTCTGTCTCTCTCTCTCTCTCTCTCTCTCTCTCTCTCTCTCTCTCTCTCTCTCTCTCTCTCTCTCCTCTCTCTCTCTCTCTGTCTCTCTCTCTGTCTCTCTCTCTCTCTCTCTCTCTCTCTCTCTCTCTCTCTCTCTCTCTCTCTCTCTCCCTTTCTTTCTTTCTTTCTTTCTTTCTTTCTTGGCAGGTTCTAATGGAAGCCTCTCCTGTCTGAAATTATGGTTGCATCAGAAATGACACCCTATTCCATGTATAGTGCACTACAGGACCCATAGGGCCCTGGTCAAAAGTAGTGCACTATTGAAGGAATAGGGTGCCATTTTTGGGATGTTACCTACAGAAAGTAAATCAGGGAGGAATGCTCCCCTTATGGGTGTTTAATCCAGAACAGGATGTATTTAGGCCAGAGTTGCATCACTTTGCATACAGTACCAACAGACGTGCTGCCATATAACTGAAACTGTATCACACTGCATGTTATCCCACTGGTGGTCCCAGCGCGTACGACCCACGTGGAGTTCCAGGTCTCCGGTAGCCTCTGGAACTGCCAATCTGCGGCCAACAAGGCAGAGTTCATCTCAGCCTATGCCTCCCTCCAGTCCCTTGACTTCTTGGCACTGACGGAAACATGGATCACCACAGATAACACTGCTACTCCTACTGCTCTCTCCTCGTCCGCCCACGTGTTCTCGCACACCCGAGAGCTTCTGGTCAGCGGGGTGGTGGCACCGGGATCCTCATCTCTCCCAAGTGGTCTTTCTCTCTTTCTCCCCTTACCCATCTGTCTATTGCCTCCTTTGAATTCCATGCTGTCACAGTTACCAGCCCTTTCAAGCTTAACATCCTTATCATTTATCGCCCTCCAGGTTCCCTTGGAGAGTTCATCAATGAGCTTGATGCCTTGATAAGCTCCTTTCCTGAGGACGGCTCACCTCTCACAGTTCTGGGCGACTTTAACCTCCCCACGTCTACCTTTGACTCATTCCTCTCTGCCTCCTTCTTTCCACTCCTCTCCTCTTTTGACCTCACCCTCTCACCTTCCCCCTACTCACAAGGCAGGCAATACGCTTGACCTCATCTTTACTAGATGCTGTTCTTCCACTAACCTCATTGCAACTCCCCTCCAAGTCTCCGACCACTACCTTGTATCCTTTTCCCTCTCGCTCTCATCCAACACTTCCCCACACTGCCCCTACTCGGATGGTATCGCGCCGTCCCAACCTTCGCTCTCTCTCCCCGCTACTCTCTCCTCTTCCATCCTATCTTCTCTTCCCTCTGCTCAAACTTTCTCCAACCTATCTCCTGATTCTGCCTCCTCAACCCTCCTCTCCTCCCTTACTGCATCCTTTGACTCCCTATGTCCCCTATCCTCCAGGCCGGCTCGGTCCTCCCTCCCGCTCCGTGGCTCGACGACTCATTGCGAGCTCACAGAACAGGGCTCCGGGCAGCCGAGCGGAAATGGAGGAAAACTCGCCTCCCTGCGGACCTGGCATCCTTTCACTCCCTCCTCTCTACATTTTCCTCCTCTGTCTCTGCTGCTAAAGCCACTTTCTACCATTCTAAGTTCCAAGCATCTGCCTCTAACCCTAGGAAGCTCTTTGCCACCTTCTCCTCCCTCCTGAATCCTTCCCCCCCCCTCCCTCCTCCCTCTCTGCAGATGACTTCGTCAACCATTTTGAAAAGAAGGTCGATGACATCCGATCCTCGTTTGCTAAGTCAACGACACCGCTGGTTCTGCTCACACTGCCCTACCCTATGCTCTGACCTCTTTCTCCCCCTCTCTCTCCAGATGAAATCTCGCGTCTTGTGACGGCCGGCCGCCCAACAACCTGCCCGCTTGACCCTATCCCCTCCTCTCTTCTCCAGACCATTTCCGGAGACCTTCTCCCTTACCTCACCTCGCTCATCAACTCATCCCTGACCGCTGGCTACGTCCCTCCCGTCTTCAAGAGAGCGAGAGTTGCACCCCCTTCTGAAAAAACCTACACTCGATCCCTCCGATGTCAACAACTACAGACCAGTATCCCTTCTCTCTTTTCTCTCCAAAACTCTTGAGCGTGCCGTCCTTGGCCAGCTCTACCGCTATCTCTCTCAGAATGACCTTCTTGATCCAAATCAGTCAGGTTTCAAGACTAGTCATTCAACTGAGACTGCTCTTCTCTGTATCACGGAGGCGCTCCGCACTGCTAAAGCTAACTCTCTCTCCTCTGCTCTCATCCTTCTAGACCTATCGGCTGCCTTCGATACTGTGAACCATCAGATCCTCCTCTCCACCCTCTCCGAGTTGGGCATCTCCGGCGCGGCCCACGCTTGGATTGCGTCCTACCTGACAGGTCGCTCCTACCAGGTGGCGTGGCGAGAATCTGTCTCCTCACCACGCGCTCTCACCACTGGTGTCCCCCAGGGCTCTGTTCTAGGCCCTCTCTTATTCTCGCTATACACCAAGTCACTTGGCTCTGTCATAACCTCACATGGTCTCTCCTATCATTGCTATGCAGACGACACACAATTAATCTTCTCCTTTCCCCCTTCTGATGACCAGGTGGCGAATCGCATCTCTGCATGTCTGGCAGACATATCAGTGTGGATGACGGATCACCACCTCAAGCTGAACCTCAGCAAGACGGAGCTCCTCTTCCTCCCGGGGAAGGACTGCCCGTTCCATGATCTCGCCATCACGGTTGACAACTCCATTGTGTCCTCCTCCCAGAGCGCTAAGAACCTTGGCGTGATCCTGGACAACACCCTGACGTTCTCAACTAACATCAAGGCGGTGTCCCGTTCCTGTAGGTTCATGCTCTACAACATCCGCAGAGTACGACCCTGCCTCACACAGGAAGCGGCGCAGGTCCTAATCCAGGCACTTGTCATCTCCCCGTCTTGATTACTGCAACTCGCTGTTGGCTGGGCTCCCTGCCTGTGCCATTAAACCCCTACAACTCATCCAGAACGCCGCAGCCCGTCTGGTGTTCAACCTTCCCAAGTTCTCTCACGTCACCCCGCTCCTCCGCTCTCTCCACTGGCTTCCAGTTGAAGCGCATCCGCTACAAGACCATGGTGCTCGCCTACGGAGCTGTGAGGGGAACGGCACCTCAGTACCTCCAGGCTCTGATCAGGCCCTACACCCAAACAAGGGCACTGCGTTCATCCACCTCTGGCCTGCTCGCCTCCCTACCACTGAGGAAGTACAGTTCCCGCTCAGCCCAGTCAAAACTGTTCGCTGCTCTGGCCCCCAATGGTGGAACAAACTCCCTCACGACGCCAGGACAGCGGAGTCAATCACCACCTTCCGGAGACACCTGAAACCCCACCTCTTCAAGGAATACCTAGGATAGGGTAAGTAAGGGTAGGTAATCCTTCTCCCCCCAACAAGATTTAGATGCAAGTGGCTGTTCCACTGGTTGTCATAAGGTGTATGCACCAATTTGTAAGTCGCTCTGGATAAGAGCGTCTGCTAAATGACTTAAATGTAATGTAAAATGTTATGATGGGTTTCCTTGTTTATCGTAAACGCCTCAGTGACTACATCTGCATGCTCAATGGCCAGGGCCCATAGGGTTGCACTGTGTAGTTTTTATTTTATTTTATTTAACCAGGCAAGTCAGTTAAGAACAAATTCGTATTTTCAAAGATGGCCTAGGAACAGCGGGTTAACTGCCTGTTCAGGGGCAGAAACGACAGTACCTTGTCAGCTCGGGGTTTGAACTTGCAACCTTCCGGCTACTAGTCCCAACGCTTTAACCACTAGGCTACCCTGCCGCCCCAGTGACGCCTACTACGGTTTTGATTGTCCAGAAACCAGGAAATCAACACAATCCCTTCCTCAAAGGGTTTGTCATTCATTGCAGAGTTTTGTTTATCTAAAATTTAAACCACCAAGGTAATCCATTTAGTTTTGTCACCTTGAGGCCACAATGAGCTACTTAGAATGAGATATATGTTTTATTTAAATACATTATGGAAAGGCAAAAAAGCATAAATTCTAATTGACTTAGGTGTAAAATCTAGATCTTGAGATCGATTGCTTTACATCGTAATTATTATACAATGAATAATACATCTCAAAGACTAATAAGATTAATTCAGATTCTTATTAAGCATGTTTCACTCTTCTTCCTACAGTTTTCTCAAATGGATAATCAATCTATGGGATCTAATGTGACATTACATACCACTAGGCCTAATAAACTATAACTAAACATACTATAACTAGTGTTCCCTGAAGGAGCGAAATGAGGTACAACATACTATGGGGCGTCACAATCTCATGACTTCAGTTGAAATATCTACAATCACGCCTGACGAGGCCAATGAAATCCACCTTCCACGGGTGAAAAGCATAAGGCTCGGATTCATTCCTTCATTTTAATACCACTCTTCACCGACCCCGGGAATGGGCAGGGCCAAAACAGGTGTTGTACCTCGTTTCCCTCCTTCAGGAAACAATAGTTACAGTCATAATGTTACGTTCCCTTTCAGTCAGTCAACTTCGGTAAAACAAACTATTGGGAAACAAACTGATAACGAACGGACTACCAGTTAACCAGATAACGAAAGGACTACTAGATAACGAACTGACTACCAGTTAACCAGATAACGAACGGACTACCAGTTAACCAGATAATGAACTGAGTACCAGATAACCAGATAACGAATGGACTACTAGATAACCAGATAACGAACTGAATACTAGATAACGAACGGACTACCAGATAACCAGATAACGAACTGAGTACCAGATAACCAGATAACGAACGGACTACTAGATAATCAATTGACTACCAGATACCAGATAATGAACTGCCTACCAGATAACGAACTGACTACCAGATACCAGATAATGAACTGACTACCAGATAACGAACTGACTACCAGATAACGAACTGACTACCAGATAACCAGAAAATGAACTGAGTACCAGATAACCAGATAACAAACTGACTACCAGATAATGAACTGACTACCAGATAACGAACTGACTACCAGATAACGAACTGACTACCAGATAACCAGATAACGAACTGAGTACCAGATAACCAGATAACGAACGGACTACTAGATACCAGATAACGAACTGACTACCAGATACCAGATAACGAACTGAGTACCAGAAAATTAACTGACTACCAGATAATGAACTGATTACCAGATAACGAACTGACTACCAGATAATGAACTGACTACCAGATAATGAACTGACTACCAGATAACGAACTGACTACCAGATAACGAACTGACTATCAGATTCAACCCGAAAAGGGAAATAGCTCAAAAGTTTAGGACCTTTTAGGACATTCACATTTGGACAAAACGTCACCTTAAAGTGACCCGGGGGCGAACGGACTACCAGATAACGCGCAAAGGTCCCCCCAAAAAGTTTAGTTGAGACCAAAGCCACGTGCAGAGAGATGTTGTTGGAAAGGACCCTCAGATCCATCAACTCCTGAGATTGCCTCCAAAACCAACACCAAGTCCCATGTGGGCGTCACAGGGTTTGGAGACCAGTCTGAGATGATGACCTTTCAGGAAGCCAACAACCATTGGCTGTTTCCCGGCGAGGGTCCGTCAATTCCTACATGACACGCACAAGATAGCAGCCATGTACCCTTTTAACGTGGAGAATGACAGCCTCTGCTCTAAATGCCTCCGTAGGAACATAATCCCCCACAGAGCACTGAAAATGAATTTTCTTGGCACCAGAGCTCAAATGCTTGACATTTACACGCATATCTGCATTGTTCGTTGCCATGGCACCCTAGGGGCAGCCTAGCTGGGCTCTTAGCTCCAGCTAATTTCTTGTTAATCACCGTTGACTCCCAGTCATGAATCACCTATGGAGTGGGGTACCCCTTGTGGACAGAGAACGAATCTCCCAACTTATTAGTCGCAACCTGGAGAGATCGATATACCCCTTTAACCCTGTGAACAGCATGGAATACTGGGTACCAGACGGGCCTTCTTTGGGATCTGTTTCCCTTCCATGGGACAGTTGAGCTAACATAGGCTATTGCAATTAGCATGAGGTTGTAAGAAACAAGAACATTTCCCAGGACAAAGATATATCTGATGTTGTCAGAAATCTTGAATTCTTGTTAATCTAACTGCACTGTCCAATTTACAGTAGCTATTAGAGTGAAATAATACCATTCTATTGTTTGAGAAGAGAGCACAACTTTGAACATGAAAAGTTATAAAAAAAAACAAATTAGGCACATTTGGGCAGTCTAGATACAACATTTTGAACAGAAATGCAATGGTTCATTGGAACAGTCTAAAACTTTGCACATACACTGCTGCCATCTAGTGGACAAAATCTAATTCGCACCTGGGTTGGAATAATACATTATGGCCGTTCTCTTTCATTTCAAAGATGATGAAAGATACAAAATAATATTTGTTTTTTTCTTTGTATAATTTTTTACCAGATATATTGTTTTATATTTTCCTACATTCCTTTCACATTTACACAAACTTCAAAGTGTTTCCTTTCAAATGGTGCCAAGAATATACATATCTTGCTTCAGGCCCTAAACAACAGGCAGTTAGATTTGGGTTTGTAATTTTAGGCGAAAATTCGTAGCCCATTCACAGCCATATAAGGAGTCATTGGCATGAAGCGGTTTCAAAAATGCGGCACATCCTGATTGGATTTTTATCTGGGTTTCGCCTGTAACATCAGTTCTGTTGCACTCACAGACAATATCTTTGCAGTTTTGGAAACGTCAGAGTGTTTTCTATCCAAAGCTGTCAATTATATGCATAGTCGAACATCTTGTCATGACAAAATATCCCGTTTAAAACGGGAACGTTTTTAATCCAAAAATGAAAATACTGCCCCCTAGTCGCAAAAGGTAATCAGCCGTTTCCAGCTACAATAGTCATATACAACATTAATAATGTCTACACTGTATTTCTGATTAATCTGATGTTATTTTAATGGACAAAAAAATGACATTTCTAGTTGACCAGTGAATTGTACCTATAGGGCACATTATATACATTTTACACATTTGTTAAACCATAATGTACAGATGCATCTTAATTTAATGAAGGTTAATAAAATACATTAATTAATTGAGCGATTTTTATTCATCAGGAAAATAGTCCACCGAAATGATCAAATTAAGATCCTGCATCTGTATCACCAATGTAGGCAAGCTAAACTATTCCAACTTTAAAATTGGATTGATTTGATTTGTATGTGATACTATGGATCCCACATGTATAACAGATGTAGGTGTAGATAGATGCCAGGAGTCATCAAAAAGAGAAGGGGAGGGTGTAGTGGGTTGAAAACAAAGTCACTACAAACAGTTGCTAGAAATATGTATTTTTAAACCAATTTATTCATGAATTGTTCTTAATTGATTGATTGTATATTCTACATGCTTTAGCATTAGATTGCCCATCAGGCTGTTAGATTGTCCATATGCTGCTGTTGCATTGTGGTAGGAGGAACTGCAAGTTCTTGCCAAGCACTCACAACATTCTTCAGAATAAAGAATGCGGCAGAACTTTGCAGAAGTGTGTCAGGTTTTTTTACCATTACAGGTTTGTAGTAGAACTTTCAAACGTTCTAATATCAAAAGAATATGAAAGAACATGTTATGTAACAGCTAGGATGACAAGAAGATGGTTCAGGGTGTGTTCCTTCACACACTTTACCAAGGGCTCAGTGAAAAATACACTAAAATCATAGATGCCCTCAAAAAATATAGCTCTGATTGTAGACTGACGACTTATTCCTTCGAGCAGATAATAGGCTCAGCCAGTGAGGAAGCAGATAGACAGAAACGTCTAGGTCACAGTGCTAGGCACAAACCTGTAAATGTCAACTCAGCACAGCAACAAGGGGACAGTGAATATTATGACCAGTCTCCCCACCACTCAGGTTGATGGTGAAGTGAAAGCCAATTTCACAGCCATCCAGGAGCTGACCGCAACAGTGTCTGTACTGTCTAAAAACCTGATGAAAAAGATTAAACCTGCTGCAGGTGAGGACCAGGGGTACACACATCCCCCACCCTCCGGAGGCGAGGCCCAGGGATATGCCCATAACCTATCCTCCAGAGCACTGACAAGAGAGGATATTCCTCTCCACTACCATCCACAGCAACGATGACAGACATGGCCCACACTAAGGGTACATTTAAAGACTGTGTCCAGCAGGGAATTGAAAGCTGCCCTCACTGATTCCGTTGTGGTTCAAGAAGGACACAGAGATGTCGGCTGCCTAATGAGACAGACGTCGGGAAACAAGGTCCAGGTTAACTGGCGAGCAGCGACAGACAGTGACCGCTGAAAACAAAATGTGCCCTACTCCAAATCAACTGTATGAAGACAGAGAAAACAGCGACGCGTCCACACACAGGAAGACCAACACTCAGAAGAGACGCCCCAAAAAAGGTGAAAAGGGTCGCACAGCTTATTGGCTTATAGATGTATGGTCTCATGCCTATGTAATGGAGTCAAAGTGGAGATGTTCTTAGTCAACGGGACACAGTCTAGCCTGGGTAGAGAACGCTTTGCCAGGTGTTGAGATCCAACCCCTTGAGACTTTGTTTACTGAAGAAATTGAACTATTGTCCCCTTTAATGGATGGATTGAACATGTGTCCCCTAAAGCTTCTGACTAGTAAACATGGGAAAATGGGCCATTCATGTGCCTATGCTAGTTAGTCAGATCTGTGTAGACTGTCCACTACTAGGCTTTATAACGTCATAGAGGAACTCATCAGAGAAAACAGTGAGCAGACTGATGGTGTGAATCTCAGTGCACTGCTGAGTGAGGTGATGAATGTCAAATTTAAAAAGCTCCTGAAACCATGGTCTCTGCACATTTAAAGTGATGGCCTGATGACTCCTTGCTGTCCTCAGTCCACCTGCTTATGCTGCTGCTCCAGTTTCAACTGTTCTGCTTGCGGCTATAGAACCCTGACGTGTTCAACCGGACACGCTACTTTGTCGAGGACCTGCTGTTTTTCGACTCTCTCTCCCTACCGCACACGCTGTCTCTAACTCTTTGTGATCGGCTATGAAAAGCCAACTGCCATGTACTCCTGAGGTGCTGACCTGTCGCACTGTGAATGTTATTATCTGACCCTGCTGGTCATCTATGAACATTTGAACATCTTGGCCATGTTCTGTTATAATCTCCACCCGGCACAGTCAGAAGAGGACTGGCCACCCTCAGAGCCTGGTTCCTCTCTTGGTATCGTCCTAGGTTCCTGTCACACTCTGATGTAGTTTACCTGTCCTTGTTAATGTCTCCACACCTTCCAGGTGTCGCTTACTATCCCCGGTGTATTCATCCCTGTGTTTCCTGTCTCTCATTGCCAGTTTGTCTTATTTGCCAAGCTAACCAGCATTTTTCCTTGCTCCTATTTTCTCCAGTCTGTTTGTTTCCAATCCTCCTAGTTAAACCCTTGCCTGTTCTGACTACCAGCCTGCCTATCCCCTTGTACTGTTTTGGACTCTTATCTGCTTTCTGACCCTGGCCTGACCTTGAAGCTGCCTATCGTTTGGTAATGTTTGTACTGTTTGGTTAATGAACTCTCGCCTGTCCCCGACCTTACTTTGCCTATTCCCTTTGTTATAATAAATATCGGAGCTCTACCATCTGCCTCCTGTGTCTGCATTTGAGTCTCGCCTTGTGCCCTTATAGTTCCTCCTCTCTAGGTTTCTTCCTAGGTTCTGGGGAGTTTCTAGGGAGTTTTTCCAACCCATCGTGCTTCTACACCTGCATTGCTTGCTGTTTGGGGTTTTAGGCTGGGTTTCTGTACAGCACTTTGTGACATTGGCCAATGTGAGAAGGGCTCTATAGATTAGAAAGGAACAATGATGTTATTTTTTTACCCCATTTTCGTGTCCAATTGGTAGTTACAGTCATGTCTCATCGCTGCAACTCCAGTACGGACTCTGGAGATGTGAAGGTTGATAGCCGTGCATCCTCCAAAACACAACACTGCTTCTTGACACAACGCCCACTTAACCCGGAAGCCGGCCGCACCAATGTGTCGGAGGAAACACCGTACACCTGGCGATCATGTCAGTGTGCACTGCACCCAGCCCGCCACAGGAGTCACCAGTGAGTGATGGGACAAGGACATCCCTGCCGGCCTAACCCACCCCTAACCTGGACGACGTTGAGCCAATTGTGTGCCACTCCATGTTCTCCCGGTTGTGGCCGGCTGTGACAGAGCATGGAATCTATGAACATTTGAACATCTTGGCCATGCTTGCAAACCACATTGCACTTCCTACGGCTTCCACTAGATGTCAACAGTCTTTAGAGCGTTGTTTGAGGCTTCTACTGTGAAGGGGGGGTGAGAGCTGATTGAGTCAGGGGGTCTGGCAGAGTGGCATGAGCTGATCACGAGCGCACACATGAGAGCGACCTGCGTTCCATTGCAATTCTAAAGACAAATTAATTCTCGGTTGGAACATTATTGAAGAATTCTGTTAAAATCATCCTAAAGATTGATTCTATACATCTTTTGACATGTTTCTACGAACTGTAATATAACTTTTAAACTTTTCGTCTGAACTTTCGCCTGGACTTGCCTGCGCCTCGTGAGTTTGGACTTGTTTACCAAACGCGCTAACAAAAGGAGGTATTTGGACATAAATGATGGACTTTATCGAACAAAACAAACATTTATTGGGGAACTGGGATTCCTGGGAGTGCCATCTGATGAAGATCATCAAAGGTAAGTGAATATTTATAACGCTATTTCTGACTTTTACTGACTACACAACATGGCGGATCTCTGCATGGCTTGTTTTTGTGTCTGAGCGCCGTACTCAGATTATTGCATGGTTTGCTTTTACATAAATCTTTTTTGAAATCTGACACAGCAGTTGCATTAGGGAGAAGTGGATCTATAATTCTGTGCATAATAGTTGTATCTTTTATCAAAGTTTATTATGAGTATTTCTGTAAATTGGTGTGGCTCTCTGAAAATTTGCCGGATGTTTTCGAGGCACAACATTACTGACCATAAAGCGCCAATGTAAACTGAGATTTTTGGATATAAATATGAACTTTATCAAACAAAACATACATGTATTGTTAGACATGAGGTCCTATGAGTGCCATATGATGAAGATCATCAAAGGTTAGTGATTCATTTGATCTCTATTTCTGCTTTTGTGACTCCTCTCTTTGGCTGGAAAATGGCTGTGTGTGTTTTTGTGACAAGGCTCTGACCTAACATAATCATATAGTGTGCTTTCGTTGTAAAGCCTTTTTGAAATCGGACATGATAGGTAGATTAAAAATAAGTTTATCTTTAATTTGGTGTATTGCAGTTGTGAATGTATGAAAGTTACATATTTCTAAAAAAATAATAAACTCTACTCTACTCTACTCTACTCTACTCTACTCTACTCTACTCTACTCTACTCTACTCTACTCTTCTCCACTCTACTCTACTCTACTCTACTCTACTCTACTCTACTCTACTCTACTCTACTCTACTCCACTCTACTCTACTCCACTCTACTCTTCTCCACTCTACTCTACTCTACTCTACTCTGCTCTACTCTACTCCACTCTACTCTTCTCCACTCTACTCTACTCTACTCTTCTCCACTCTACTCTACTCTACTCTACTCTACTCTACTCTTCTCCACTCTTCTCCACTCTACTCTACTCCACTCTACTCTACTCTACTCTACTCTACTCTACTCTACTCTACTCTATTCCACTGCCCCAATGCAAATATCACCTTTCTCTCTGGCTAGTATTTATTCCACTTTCCATCACTGTCTAATCAAATTCAGTTGAAGTTAAATCCAGAGACCGACCTTCTCTCTCTTTAACATCAGTGGACAGCAGGGGCGGATAGTGGCAATGTGGATGGAGAAAGTTAGCATAGTTCTACATAGGTGGAGGTTGACCTGATTAGCACTTTGCTAGGAGGTTTGGCGTCACCGAGCTGGTAAAGGTTTTGTGCATCACCTTGCTACTGACAAAGTTGTGTGTTGGTGTTGTGTTTGTGAAGGAGTTGTGTTGGGTGTTGGCATTGTGTTTGTGAAGGTGTTGTGTTGGTGAAGGCAGGTTATTGTGTGTAGTGTTTGTGAAGGCGTTGTATTGTGTGTTGGTGTTGTGTTTGTGATTGGACAGAATGAATGTGGACATTCCTATTATGACTTGTTGGTGGAAGGGCTCCCGAGTGGCGCAGTAGTAGTAGTAAGGCACTGCATCTCAGTGCTAGAGGTGTCACTACAGACACCCTGGTTAGAATCCAGGCTGTATCACAACCGGCTGTGATTGGGAATCCCCTAGGGGCGGCACACAATTGTCCACAATCGTCATCCGGGTTTGGCCGGTGTAGGTCGTCATTGCAAATAAGAATTTGTTCTTATCTGGCTTGCCTTGTTAAATAAAAAATAACTGATTTCCTAGGGAGTTTGGCATCACCACAGTGTTGGTGTTGTTGATGTGTGTTTGTGTTTGGCCAGATGGTTGGTTACTACGTGGGTTTGTTCTACCTCAGGTACTGTGAGTCATCCATGCTTCCCTGGTGATCCAGTATACAGATCCTTTCCCACCTAGCGTACTGTGAGTCATCCATGCTTCCCTGGTGATTCAGTATGCAGACCCTTTCCCACCTAGCGTACTGTGAGTCATCTATGCTTCCCTGGTGATCCAGTATACAGATCCTTTCCCACCTAGCGTACTGTGAGTCATCCATGCTTCCCTGGTGATTCAGTATGCAGACCCTTTCCCACCTAGCGTACTGTGAGTCATCTATGCTTCCCTGGTGATTCAGTATGCAGATCCTTTCCCACCTGGCGTACTGTGAGTCATCCATGCTTCCCTGGTGATTCAGTATACAGATCCTTCCCACCTAGCGTACTGTGAGTCATCTATGCTTCCCTGGTGATCCAGTATGCAGACCCCTTCCCCACCTAGCGTACTGTGAGTCATCTATGCTTCCCTTGTGATCCAGTATGCAGACCCCTTCCCACCTAGCGTACTGTGAGTCATCTATGCTTCCCTGGTGATTCAGTATGCAGATCCGTTCCCACCTAGCGTACTGTGAGTCATCCATGCTTCCCTGGTGATCCAGTATACAGATCCTTTCCCACCTAGCGTACTGTGAGTCATCTATGCTTCCCTGGTGATCCAGTATGCAGATCCTTTCCCACCTAGTGTACTGTGAGTCATCTATGCTTCCTTGTGATCCAGTATGCAGATCCTTTCCCACCTAGCGTACTGTGAGTCATCTATGCTTCCCTTGTGATCCAGTATGCAGATCCTTTCCCACCTAGCGTACTGTGAGTCATCTATGCTTCCCTGGTGATCCAGTATGCATATTCCTTCCCTCCCTAATGCCTTGAAGAACAGACGGTCCCCTATGGTTTCACTGAGCCTTGACTTAGTTGGTGGGTGGGTGGGTGGATGAAAACATGAATGAAAACATAGGAAAGAAGAAGAGATCTTACATTTTTCCCGTTTGTTTCTCCTAGGAACACGAGCTCTCTTTAATAACATCGAGACACACGAGACATACTTCTCAAATTCAAGGAGAGATAAAAACAGATATAAAATCATAGTTGTCTTCCTTGGATCAAAATAAGAGATCTCTAAATGATCTTAAATTATTTATTTTTTATTATATTTTATTTCACCTTTATTTAACCAGGTAGGCAAGTTGAGAACAAGTTCTCATTTAAATACGTCTATATACAATGTGAGCAAGTGAGGTGAGATAAGGGAGGTAAAGGCAAAAAGGCCATGGTGGCGAAGTAAATACAATATAACAAGTAAAACACTGGAATGGTTGATTTGCGGTGGAAGAATGTGCTAAGTAGAGATAGAAATAATGGGGTGCAGAGGAGCAAAATCAATAAATAAATGCAGTAGGGAAAGAGGTAGTTGTTTGGGCTAAATTATAGATGGACTATGTACTGGTGCAGTAATCTGTGAGCTGCTCTGACAGCTGGTGTTTAACCTGTTAGTCCACTAGGGGCATTATTTCATTTTGGATAAAAATACGTGCCCGTTTTAAGCGCAATATTTTGTCACGAAAAGATGCTCGACTATGCTTGGAATTGATAGTTTTGGAAAGAAGACACTCTGACGTTTCCAGAACTGCAAAGATTTTCACTGTGAGTGCCGTTGAACAAAAGCTTCAGGCAAAACCAAGATGTTTGAGCGCCCAGGAAATGAACAGGATTTCTGAAGCTATGTTTTCCATGATCGCCTTATATGGCTGTGAATGCGACAGGAATGAACGGACACTTTCTATCGTTTCCCCAAGGTGTCTGCAGCATTGTGACGTATTTGTAGGCATATCATTGGAAGATTGACCATAAGAGACTACAATTGCCAAGTGTCCCGCACGGTGTCTGCGTGGGTGGTGCGCAAAAGTCAGCTACCAGTATTTTTCCATCCGAATCAGAGAAGAATGCAGGCTTCCAGGGACGGCATTTCAATGAAGAGATATATGACAAAACACCTTGAGGATTGATTCAAACAACGTTTTCCATGTTTCAGTCAATATTATGGAGTTAATTCGGAAAAAAGTTTGACGTGTAGGTGACTGAATTTTCGGTTAGTTTCGGTAGCCAAATGCATAGTAACAAAACGGAACGTTGTGTCCTACACAAGCATCTTTCAGGAAAAACTGGACATCTGCTATGTAACTGAGAGTCTCCTCATTGAAACATCTGAAGTTCTTCAAAGGTAAATTATTTTATTTGATCCCTTTGCTGGTTTTTGTGAATATGTTGCGTGCTAAATGCTAACGCTAAATGCTAAGCTAGATATCACCACTCTTACACAAATTATTGATTTTCTCTGGTTCTAAAGCATATTTTGAAAATCTCAGACGACAGGATTGTTAAGAAAAGGATAAGCTTGAGAGCAGGCATATTTATTTCATTTCATTTGCGATTTTTAGAAATCGCTAACGTTGCTATGGTAATGAGCTTGAGGCTGTAACGCGACCGCATGCGGGATGGGGCGGACTATGAGGTTAATGCTAGTGAGGGAGATAAGTGTTTCCAGTTTCAGAGATTTTTGTAGTTTGTTCC
>NW_026281205.1:0-37500 GCF_023373465.1 Oncorhynchus keta
CTCCTCCCTCCTCTCCATCTCCCTCCTCCTCCCTCCTCTCCTCTCCTCCCCATCTCCCTCCTCCTCTCCCCCTCCTCTCCTTCTCACCATCTCCCTCCTCCTCTCCCCCTCCTCTCCTCTACTCCCTATCTCCTCCTCTCTCTCCATCTCCCTCCTCCTCTCCTCCTCCTCTCCTCTACTCACCATCTCCTCCTCCTCTCTCCTCCTCTCCCTACTCCCCTATCTCCTCCATCTCTCCTCCATCTCCCTCCTCCTCCTCCTCTCATATCTCTCCATCTCCCACCTCCTCCTCCTCCTCTCCATTCCCTCCTCCTCCTACTCACCATCTCCCTCCTCCTCTACTCCTCCTCTCCTTCTCCTTCTCCATTCTCCTTCCTCCCTCTACCCCTCCCTCTCCTCTCTCTCCATCCTCCTCCCTCCTCTCCCCTTCCCCTCCTCCTCTCCATCTCCCTCTCCTCTCCTTCCCTCCTCTCATATCCTCTCCATCCTCACCCATCTCCCCTCCCATCCTCTCCTCCCTCCCTCTTTCCCTCTCCCTTTCCATCTCCCTCCTCCTTCCCCTCCTCTCCTCTACTCACTACCTCCCTCCTCTTCCCTCTCCTCCTCCTCTCCTATCCCTCCATCTCTCCTCCTTCTCCCTCCTCTCCTCCTACTCACCATCTCCTCCTCCTTCTCCTCCCTCCTCCATCTCCCTCCCCTCCTCTCCATCTCCCTCCATCTCCTCCCTTCCTTCCTCCTCTCCTCACCCTATCTCCTCTCTACTTCCATCTCCTCCTCCCCCCTCCTTCTCCCTTCCATCACCATCTCCCTCTTCCCCCTCTCCCTCTCTCTACTACCATCTCCTCCTCCTCCCTCTCTCCTCTACTCCCTATCTCTCCTCTACTCTCCATCTCCTCCTCTCTCCTCCTCTCATATCCTCTCCATCTCTCCTCCCCTCCTCCTCCTCTCCATCTCCTCCCCCTCCTCTCCCTCTACTCACCATCTCCCTCCTCCTCTCCTCCCTCTCCCCCTCTCCTCTCCATCTCCCTCCTCCTCCTCTCCCCTTCCTCCCTCCATCTCCTCCTCTCCCCCCTCCTCTCTTCCTCTCCATCCCTCTCCTCCTCTCCCCTCCTCTCCTCACTCACCATCTCCCTCCTCCTCTCTCCCCCTTCCCTTCCTCCTCTCCATCTCCCCTCCTCTCCTCCCCTCATCTCCTCCCTCCTTCCCCCTCCTCCTCCCCTCCTCTCTATCCTCTCCATCCCTCTCCTCCTCTCCCCTCCCTCTCCCTCTACTCACCATCTCCCTCCTCCTCTCCTCCTCCTCTCCATCTCCCTCCCTCCCCTCTCCTCTACTCACCATCTCCCTCCTCCCTCTCCTCCTCTCCTCTACTCCCCATCTCCTCCTCCTACTCATCTCCTCCTCTCCTCCTCATCTATCCTCTCCTCCCTCCTCCCTCCTCCTCTCCTCTACTCACCATCTCCCCCCTCCTCCATCTCCTCCTCTCCCCCTCCCCCTCTCCCTACCTCCATCTCCCTCCTCCTCATCTCCCTCCTCCTCCATCTCCCATCCCCTCCTCTAACTACCTCCTCTCCTCTCCCCCCCTCCTCTCCATTCCATCTCCCTTCCCCCTCCTCTCCTCTACTCCCCATCTCCCCCCTCCTCATCCCCTCCCTTCCTCCTCTCATCTCCTCTCCTCCTCCCTCCTCTACTCAGCATCACCCTCCCTTCCTCCCCCTCCTCACCATCTCCCTCATCCTCCCTCATCTCTCCCTCCCATCTCCCACTCCCTTTCTTTCCTCTCTCCCCACTTCTCCATCCTCCTCCCTACTCACCATCTCCCTCCTCCTCCCTCCTCTTCTCCATCATCTCCCTCCTCTACTCACCATCGCCCTCCCATCTTCCTCCTTCTCCCTCTCCATCTCCCTCCTCCTCTACCACCATCTCCTCCCCTTCCTCCTCCTCTCCTCTACTCACCATCTTATCCCTCCTCCTCTACTCACCATCTCCATCCTCTTCCTCCTCCCCTCTACATCTCCATCTCCCTCCTCATCTACTCACCATCTCCTCCTCTCCTCCTCTACTTCCATCTTCCCTCCTCCTCCTATCCCTCCTCCTCTACTCACCATCACCCTCCTCTTCCTCCTCCTCTACTCTCCATCTCCCTCCTCATCTACTCACCATCTCCTCCTCTCCCTCCCTCTACTCTCCATCTTCCTCCTCCTCTACTCACCATCACCCTCCTCTTCCTCCTCCTCTACTCTCCATCTCCCTCCTCATCTACTCACCATCTCCTCCTCTCCCTCCTCTACTCTCCATCTTCCTCCTCCTATCCCTCCTCCTCTACTCACCATCGCCCTCCTCTTCCTCCTCCTCTACTCTCCATCTCTTTCCTCCTCTACTCACCATTTCCTCCCTACTCAGAATCTACTCTCCATCTCCCTCCTCCTATCCTCCTCCTCTACTCACCATCGCTCCTCCTCTTCCTCCCCTCTTCTCAACATCTCCTCCTCCTCCCTCTCCTTCCTCATCATAATTTCCTACTAGAACCCTTCGTTCCTCCTCTCCTCTCCTCACCTCCTCTCTCCTCCCCTCCTTCCTCCTCTGCTTCCTCAGAACGGGCCTCAGCTTCCATCTACAACAGAATAAAACATTATTAACCCTAACTAGAACAGGTCATTATTAACCCTAACTAGAACAGGTCAGGTTTACTAACCCTAACTAGAACAGGTCATTATTAACCCTAACTAGAACAGGTCAGGTTTACTAACCCTAACTAGAACAGGTCATTATTAACCCTAACTAGAACAGGTCATTATTAACCCTAACTAGAACAGATCATTATTAACCCTAACTAGAACAGTGTCATTATTAACCCTAACTAGAACAGGTCAGGTTTACTAACCCTAACTAGAACAGGTCATTATTAACCCTAACTAGAACAGGTCAGGTTTACTAACCCTAACTAGAACAGGTCATTATTAACCCTAACTAGAACAGGTCATTATTAACCCTAACTAGAACAGGTCATTATTAACCCTAACTAGAACAGATCATTATTAACCCTAACTAGAACAGGTCATTACTAACCCTAACTAGAACAGGTCATTATTAACCCTAACTAGAACAGGTCATTATTAACCCTAACTAGAACATGTCATTATTAACCCTAACTAGAACAGGTCATTATGTTAACCCTAACTAGAACAGGTCATTATTAACCCTAACTAGAACAGGTCAGGTTTACTAACCTAACTAGAACAGGTCATTATTAACCTAACTAGAACAGGTCAGGTTTACTAACCCTAACTAGAACAGGTCATTATTAACCTAACTGAACAGGTTGTGTATTAACCTAACTAGAACAGGTCAGGTTTACTAACCCTAACTAGAACAGGTCATTATTAACCCTAACTAAAACAGGTCATTATTAACTGTAATACTGTGTATTGTATTATGTTGTGTACTGTATTATGTTGTGTATTGTATTATGTTGTGTACTGTATGATGTTGTGTATTGTATTATGTTGTGTACTGTATTATGTTGTACTGTATTATGTTGTGTACTGTATTATGTTGTGTATTGTATTATGTTGTGTACTGTATTATGTTGTGTATTGTATTATGTTGTGTACTGTATTATGTTGTGTATTGTATTATGTTGTGTATTGTGTATGTTGTGTATTGTATTATGTTGTGTACTGTATTATGTTGTGTACTGTATTATGTTTGTACTGTATTGTATTATGTTGTGTATTGTATTATGTTGTGTATTGTATTATGTTGTGTACTGTATTATGTTGTGTACTGTATTATGTTGTGTATTATGTGTGTATTGTGTTATGTTGTACTGTATTATGTTGTGTATGTATTATGTTGTGTACTGTATTATGTTGTTGTGTTATGTTGTGTATTATGTTGTGTATTGTATTATGTTGTGTACTGTATTATGTTGTGTACTGTATTATGTTGTGTACTGTATTATGTTGTGTATTGTGTTATGTTGTGTACTGTATTATGTTGTGTATTTATTGTGTACTGTATTATGTTGTGTATTGTATTATGTTGTGTACTGTATTATGTTGTGTACTGTATTGTTGTATTATGTTGTGTACTGTATTATGTTGTGTACTGTATTATGTTGTGTATTGTATTATGTTGTGTATTGTTTATTGTGTACTGTATTATGTTGTGTACTGTATTATGTTGTGTACTGTATATGTTGTGTACTGTATTATGTTGTGTACTGTATTATGTTGTGTACTGTATTATGTTGTGTATTGTATTATGTTGTGTATTGTATTATGTTTTTGTATGTTGTGTACTGTATTATGTTGTGTATTATGTTGTGTACTGTATTATGTTGTGTACTGTATTATGTTGTGTATTGTATTATGTTGTGTACTGTATTATGTTGTGTACTGTATTATGTTGTGTATTGTATTATGTTGTGTACTGTATTATGTTGTGTATTATGTTGTGTATTGTATTATGTTGTGTACTGTATTATGTTGTGTACTGTATTATGTTGTGTACTGTATTATGTTGTATTATGTTGTGTATTGTATTATGTTGTGTACTGTATTTGTGTACTGTATTATGTTGTGTACTGTATTATATGTTTGTGTACTGTATTATGTTGTGTATTGTATTATGTTGTGTATTGTATTATGTTGTGTATTGTATTATGTTGTGTATTGTATTATGGGTGTGTATTATGTTGTGTACTGTGTATTATGTTGTGTATTGTATTATGTTGTGTACTGTATTATGTTGTATTGTATTATGTTGTGTACTGTATTATGTTGTGTATTGTATTATGTTGTGTATTATGTTATGTTGTATTGTGTATTGTGTTGTGTTGTGTATTATGTTGTGTACTGTATTATGTTGTGTACTGTATTATGTTGTGTGTATTGTATTATGTTGTGTATTGTATTATGTTGTGTATTGTATGTATATTTTGTATGTGTTATGGTGTTATGTTGTGTATTGTATTATGTGTGTACTGTATTATGTTGTGTACTGTATTATGTTGTGTATTGTATTATGTTGTGTATTGTATTATGTTGTGTATTGTGTGTATGTTGTGTACTGTATTATGTTGTGTACTGTATTATGTGTGTATTGTGTTAATGGTGTGTGTGTACTGTATTATGTTGTGTAGTGTGTTATGTTGTGTTAGTCATGTTGTGTGTATTATGTTGTGTACTGTATTATGGTTGTGTACTGTATTGTGTTGTGTACTGTATTACGGTGTGTGTATTGATGTATTATTGTGTTGTGTATTGTATTATGTGTGTGTGTGTATGTTGTGTACTGTATTGTGTTGTGTATTGTGTGTGTATGGTGTGTAGTGTGTATTTGTGTGTAATGTTGTGTAGTGTGTTGTGTGTATTAGTTGTGTATTGTGTAGTGTGTGTAATGGTGTGTATGTTGTGTGTACTGTGTGTAATGGTGTGTATTGTGTGTGTGTGTAGTGTGTACTGTATGTAATGGTGTGTAGTGTGTGTAATGGTGTGTAGTGTGTGTAATGGTGTGTAGTGTGTGTGTAATGGTGTGTAGTGTGTGTAATGGTGTGTAGTGTGTGTAATGGTGTGTAGTGTGTGTAATGGTGTGTGTGTGTAATGGTGTGTAGTGTGTAGTGTGTAATGGTGTGTAGTGTGTGTAATGGTGTGTAGTGTGTGTGTAATGGTGTGTAGTGTGTACTGTAATGGTGTGTACTGTGTGTAGGGTGTATGGTGTGTAGTGTGTGTAATGGTGTGTAGTGTGTGTAATGGTGTGTAGTGTGTAATGGTGTGTACTGTGTGTAATGGTGTGTAGTGTGTGTAATGGTGTGTAGTGTGTGTAATGGTGTGTAGTGTGTGTAATGGTGTGTAGTGTGTGTAATGGTGTGTAGTGGTGTGTAGTGTGTGTAATGGTGTGTAGTGTGTGTAGTGTGTGTAATGGTGTAGTGTGTGTAATGGTGTGTAATGGTGTGTACTGTCTTGTGCATCGTAATGGTGATGTATCTCTTGTGTAGTGTGTGTAATGGTGTGTAGTGTGTACTGTGTGTAATGGTGTGTAGTGTGTGTAATGGTGTAGTAGGGTGTGTAGTGTGTAGTGTGTGTAATGGTGTGTAGTGTGTGTATGGTGTGTAGTGTGTGTAGTGTGTACTGTGTGTAATGGTGTGTAGTGTGTGTACTGTCTTGTGCATGTAGTGTGATGTATCTCTTGGGGTGACGTAGTGTGGATGAGAGGAAACTTGACCAGACTCTTTCTCATCTTCAAATAAGCGTGTGGAGGGAGGGAGGGAATGAGGGAGGGAGGGAGGAATGGGGAGGGAGGGAGGGAAGGGAGGGTGGAGGGAGGAGGGAGGAGGGAGGGAATGAGTAATGGAATGAGAAAGGGAATGAGTAAGGCAGAGAAAGACATGGGGGAGGAGGGAAGGCAGAGAGAGAAGGATGGAAGGATAGAGAGGGAGAAGGAGGGAAGGAGAGAGAGGGAGAAGAGGGAGAGACTGAGGGAGAAGGAGTGGAAGGAGAGACAGAGGGAGAAGGAGGGAAGGAGAGACTGAGGGAGAGGAGGAAGGAGAGAGGGAGAAAAATGGAAGGAGAGACAGGGAGAAGGAGGGAAGGAGAGAGAGGAAGAATAATGGGAGAGAGGGAGAAGGAGGGAAGGAGAGACAGAGGGGAGAAGGATGGAAGGAGAGACAGAGGGAGAAGGAGGGAAGGAGGAAGGAGAGACAGAGGGAGAAGGAGGGAAGGAGAGACAGAGAGAGAAGGAGGGAAGGAGGGACAGAGGGAGAAGGATGGAAGGAGAGAGAGGGAGAAGGAGGGAAGGAGGAAGAGGAGAGAGGGAGGGAAGGAGAGACAGGGAGAAGGAGGAAGGAGGGAGGAGAAGGAGGGAAGGAGGGACAGAGGGAGAAGGAGATGGAAGGAGAGACAGAGGGAGAAGGAGGGGGAAGGAGGGAAGAGAGACTGAGAGAGAAGGAGGGAAGGAGGGACAGGAGAGAAGGAGGGAAGGAGAGACAGAGAAGAAGGAGGGAAGGAGGGACAGAGGGAGAAGGAGGGAAGGGAGGGAAGGAGAGACAGAGGGAGAAGGAGGGAAGGAGAGACAGAGAGAGAGAAGGAGGGAAGGAGGGACAGAGGGAGAAGGAGGGGAAGGAGAGACAGAGGAAAGGGGAAGGATGGAAGGAGAGACAGAGAGAGAAGGAGGAAGGAGAGACAGAGAGAGAAGGAGGGGAAGGAGAGACAGAGAGAGAAGGAGGGAAGGAGGGACAGAGGGAGAAGGATGGAAGGAGAGACAGAGGGAGAAGGAGGGAAGGAGAGACAGAGGAAGAAGGATGGAAGGAGAGACAGAGGGAGAAGGAGGGAAGGAGGGACAGAGGGAGAAGGAGGAAGGAGAGACAGAGGAGAAGTAACACAGACGTCTCAGTAGTTTACAGTGCTTACAGTAGGTACCGTGGTAAAATTATTAGGTTACATCGGGTGGTTATGTTCTTTACCCTGTCTGGTATCTGTAGTGAGGGTGGTTAAGGTTTTTACCCTGTAAATTTGTCCGTAGTGAGGGTGGTTATGTGTTCTTTACTCTGTCTGTAACTGTTGCAGGGGGTTGTGGGTTCTTTACCCTGTCTGATAACTGTTGCAGGGGGTTGTGGGTTCTTACCTGTCTGGTATCTGTAGAGGGTGTTTATGTGTTCTTTACCCTGTCTGGTATCTGTAGTGGGGGTGTTTATGTGTTCTTTACCCTGTCTGGTAACTGTAGTGAGGGTGTTTATGGTTCTTAAGTCTGGATCTGTAGTGGGGTGTTTATGGTTCTTTACCCTGTCTGGTAACTGTAGTGCAGGGGTTGTGGGTTCTATACCCTGTCTGGTAACTGTAGTGAGGGTGGTTGTGGGTTCTTACCCTGTCTGTAACTGTAGTGAGGGTGTTGGTGGGTTCTTTACTCTGTCTGGTAACTGTTGCAGGGGGTTGTAGGTTCTTTACCCTGTCTGGTATCTGTAGTGAGGGGGTTGTGGGTTCTTTACCCTGTCTGGTATCTGTAGTGAGGGTGTTTATGTGTTCTTTACCCTGTCTGGTATCTGTAGTGGGGGTGTTTATGTGTTCTTTACCCTGTCTGGTAACTGTAGTGAGGGTGTTTATGGTTCTATACCCTGTCTGGTATCTGTAGTGGGGGTGGTTATGTGTTCTTTACCCTGTCTGGTAACTGTTGCAGGGGGGGTTGTGGGTTCTTTACCCTGTCTGGTAACTGTAGTGAGGGTGGTTGTGGGTTCTATACCCTGTCTGGTAACTGTAGTGAGTGTGTTGGTGGGTTCTTTACTCTGTCTGGTAACTGTAGTAAGGGTTGTTGTAGGTTATATACCCTGTCTGGTATCTGTAGTGAGGGTGGTTGTAGTTTCTATATCCTGTCTGGTAACTGTAGTGAGTGTGGTTGTGGGTTCTTTACTCTTTCTGGTAACTGTAGTGAGGGTGGTTGTAGGTTATATACCCTGTCTGGTAACTGTAGTAAGGGTTGTTGTAGGTTTTATACCCTGTCTGGTATCTGTAGCGAGGGTTGGTTGTGGGTTCTATACCCTCTCTGGTAACTGTAGTGAGGGTGGTTGTGTGTTCTATACCCTGTCTGGTAACTAGTGAGGGTGGTTGTGGGTTCTATACCCTGTCTGGTAACTGTAGTGAGGGTGGTTGTGGGTTCTATACCCTGTCTGGTAACTGTAGCGAGGGTGGTTGTAGGTTCTATACCCTGTCTGGTAACTGTAGTGAGGGTGGTTGTGTGTTCTATACCCTGTCTGGTAACTGTAGTGAGGGTGGTTGTGTGTTCTTATACCCTGTCTGGTAACTGTAGAGAGGGTGGTTGTGTGTTCTATACCCTGTCTGGTAACTGTAGTGAGGGTGGTTGTGTGTTCTATACCCTGTCTAGTAACTGCTTAGTGAGGGTGGTTGTGGTGTTCTATACCCTGTCTGGTAACTGTAGTGAGGGTGGTTGTGGTTCTATACCCCTGTCTGGTAACTGTAGTGAGGGTGGCTAGATGGTTCAGTCACTGTCTGCAACTGTAGTGAGGGTGGTTGTGTGTTCTTTACCCTGTCTGGTAACTGTAGCGAGGGTGGTTGTAGGTCCCTACCCAAGGATCAGGGTAAGAGGTCAGGATCAGAGGTTAGGTCAGTACCTGGTGAGGAAGCCTCTATAGTAGGGTTGTAGTCTGATGATCTTGGTTCTGAACTCCTTGTATCAAGTTTCCTGACAAAGAACATGTGTGTAGGCCCTGCAGGGTGAGGGCCGCCACCTGACGAACGCGCTCTCTTAGACTCCAACAACTGGTACACGGCCCTTCAGAAAACAGGGTTAGCAACACAAACAGAGAGAACAACCAGACATCACTGTTTAAGACTGGTTTACAGGGTAAGCGGTTAGTATTGATGGAACAGGAAGCCAGGTGAAGAGGTTATGGCCTCACCCACACATCCTGATACATGCTCAACTTAGTCACTACTTGGTAGGCCCTAGGCAGGAGGGTTAGGTGTAGATGGTTACCTAGTCACAGCCTACACACAGGCCCTGGGTAGGAGGGTTAGGGGTTAGGTATAGATGGTTACCTTAAACACTACAGGTAGGCCCTGGGTAGGAGGGTTAGGGGTTACGTATAGATGGTTACCTTTAGTCACTCCCTACTTGGTAGGCCCGGGTCGGAGGGGGAACCAGTTTGCTGAGCATGATGACACAGTTCTCCCCATCAGGAGCTGGAGGCTGCTTCACACCCACCAGAGACTTGTACCTGACACACAAACACACAGGTTAGAGGGAGGCTGTCCCCACCAGGGACTGATACCTTGACACACACAAACACACAGGTTAGAGGAGGCTGTCCCCACCAGGGACTGATACCTGACACACACAAACACACAGGTTAGAGGAGGCTGTCCACACCAGGGACTGATACCTGACACACACAAACACACAGGGTTAGAGGGAGGCTGTCCCCACCAGGACTGACACCTGACCACACACAAACACACAGGTTAGAGGAGGCTGTCCCCACCAGGGACTGATACCTGACACACACAAACACACAGGTTAGAGGAGGCTGTCCCACCAGGGACTGATACCTGACACACACAAACACACAGGTTAGAGGAGGCTGTCCCCACCAGGGACTGATACCTGACACACAGGTTAGAGGACAAAGGTGACTGATACCTGACACAACAAACACACAGGTTAGAGGAGGCTGTCCTGACACACACAAACACCAGGGACTGATACCTGACACACACAAACAAGAGGTTAGAGGAGGCTGTCCCCACCAGGGACTGATACCTGACACACAAAACACAGGTTAGAGGAGGCTGTCCCCACCAGGGACTGATACCTGACACACACAAACACACAGGTTAGAGGAGGCTGTCCCCACCAGGGACTGATACCTGAGATGGGGGCAGGGTTAGAGGGTGTGTGTGTGTTACCTCAACAGGAAGATGTTGAAGGCCAGTCTAACAGGGTGTTTTACCTGAACAGGAAGATGTTGAAGGCCAGTCTAACAGGGTGTGTTACCTGAACAGGAAGATGTTGAAAGCCAGTCTAACAGGGTGTTTTACCTGAACAGGAAGATGGTCCTCTAACAGGGTGTTTTACCTGAACTGAAGGCCAGTTAACAGGGGTAGAGCATGGCGCAGGGTGTTTTGTAACGCCATGTTGGGCCAGTCTAACAGGGGTTTTTCAGGAAGATTCCCGGGAGTCCACCCATACGAACAGAATGAAAGCCAGTCTAACAGGGTGTTTTACACATGACTGTAAGTAACAGGGTGTTTGGATAAAAGCGTCAGGGTGTTTTACCTGAAAAAATGAAGCATATAACAGGGTGTTTTATGGAATTATTATGTTGAAGGCCAGTCTAACAGGGTGTTTTACCTCAACAGGGAGATGTTGAAGTCCAGTCTAACAGGGTGTTTTACCTGAACAGGAAGATGTTGAAGGCCAGTCTAACAGGGTGTTTTACCTAACAGGAAGATGTTGAAGGCCAGTCTAACAGGGTGTTTTACCTGAACAGGAAGATGTTGAAGGCCAGTCTAACAGGGTGTTTTATCTGAACAGGAAGATGTTGAAGGGCCAGTCTAACTGGGTGGGTGTTTTACCTGAACAGGAAGATGTTGAAGGCCAGTCTAACAGGGTGTTTTACCTGAACAGGAAGATGTTGAAGGCCAGTCTAACAGGGTGTTTTACCTGAACAGGAAGATGTTGAAGGCCAGTCTAACAGGGTGTTTTACCTGAACAGGAAGATGTAAGGCCAGTCTAACAGGGTGTTTTACCTGAACAGGAAGATGTTGAAGGCCAGTCTAACAGGGTGTTTTACCTGAACAGGAAGATGTTGAAGGCCAGTCTAACAGGGTGTTTTACCTGAACAGGAAGATGTTGAAGGCCAGTCTAACAGGGTGTTTTACCTGAACAGGAAGATGTTGAAGGCCAGTCTAACAGGGGTTTTACCTGAACAGGGATCCTGATGGTCTCCAAGATACCAGAATACCTCAGCTGACTGAACAGAAGACAGCCAGTCTCAAACACACCTGGCTACCTACACATACAAGCAAACACACACATATCATGGCAATACCAACAATATCACTGTTAAAACCTCTCTGGGGCCTCCTGTAACAGCGCCAGCTGTGCCACCAGAGACTCTGGGTTCGCCGCCCAGGCTCTGTCGTAACTGGCCGCGACCGGGAGGTCCGTGGGCGACGCACATTGGCCCAGCATCGTCCGGGTTACCTGGGAAGGGTTTGGCCAGTAGGGATGCCCTTGTCTCATCACACACCAGCGACTCCTGTGGCGGGTCGGGCGCAGTGTTTTACCTGAACCAAGGATGCCAGGTGCACGGTGTTTCCTCCGACACATTGGTGCGGCTGGCTTACGGGTTGATGCGCACTGTGTTAAGAAGCAGTGTGACTTGGTTGGGATGTGTGTGGGAGGACGAATGACTTTCAAACTTCGTCTCTCCCGAGCCCTGGGAGTTTTAGCGATGAGACAAGATAGTAGCCACTAAACAATTGGAGACCACGAAATTGGGGAGAAAAAGGGGATAAAATTCAAAAACAAGGACGGTAGCCCCTCCTCGCAAACAGCCAGTGAAATTGCAGGGCGCCAAACAGAAAATGAACAGAAATAATTAAAATTCCTGAAATATACAAGTATTTTACACCATTTTCAATATAAACTTGTAAATCCAGCCACAGTGTACGATTTCAAAAAAGGCTTTACGATGAAAGCACATCAAACGATTATGTTAGGTCAGTACCTAGTCACAGAAAACACAGCCATTTTTCCAGCCAAAGAGAGGAGTCACGAAAAGCAGATATAGAGATAAAATTAATCACTAACCTTTGATGATCTTCATCAGATGACACAATGTTACACAATATGTTTAGTTCGATAAAGTTCATATTTATATCCAAAATCTCAGTTTACATTGGCGCGTTATGTTCAGTAGTTCCAAAAACATCCGGTGATTTTGCAGAGAGCCACATCAATTTACAGAAATACTCATAATAAACATTGATAAAAGATACAAGTGTTATGCATGGAACTTTAGATAAACTTCTCCTTAATGCAACCGCTGTGTCAGATTTCAAAAAAGCTTTACAGAGAAAGCACACCATGTAATAATCTGAGTACAGCGCTCAGACAACAAATCAAGCCATACAGATATCAACAGAAGAGTCAACAGAAGTCAGAAATAGCATTATAAATATTCACTTACCTTTGATGATCTTCATCAGAATGCACTCCCAGGAATCCCAGTTCCACAATAAATGTTTGATTTGTTCGATAAAGTCCATAATGGCTGTTTTGGGAAGAAGGTGAGGACCAAAGCGCAGTGTTCATCTTTTTTTTAATGTAAACTGAACACTGCATAGCAAAACAACAACGAAAACAACTGAAACAGTTCTGTCTGGTGCAGACACACAAAGACAGAAAACATCCACCCACCAAAACACAATAGAAAACAGGCTCCCTAAATATGGTTCTCAATCAGGGACAACGATTGACAGCTGCCTCTGATTGAGAACCATACCAGGCCAAACACAGAAATAGCAAATCATAGACAAACTAACATAGACAACCCACCCAACTCACGCTCTGACCATACTAAAATAAAAAGACAAAACAAAGGAACTAAGGCCAGAACGTGATACATAATTTATGTCCAAATACTCCTTGTTTTGCTGGCTTTAGAACACAATCCAAACTAACGACGCGCTGGCAAGTCCAAAAAAGTTCAGATGAATGGTCATATTACAGTTCGTAGTAACATGTCAAACGAAGTATAGAATCAACTAGGATGTTTTTATCATAAATCTTCAATATTGTTCCAACCGGAGAATTCCTTTGTCTGTAGAAATGAGATGGAACGCAGCTAACTCTCATGTGAGCGCACGTGATCAGCTCATGGCACTCTGGCAGACCTCTGGCTCAAACAGCTCTCATTCTCTCCTCCATCACAGTAAAAGCATCAAACAAGGTTCTAAAGACTGTAGACATCTAGTGGAAGCCTTAGGTAGTGTAATATGACCCCATAGACACTGTATATTTGATAGGCAGTGATTTGAAAAACTCAGATTTCCCACTTCCTGGTTGGATATTTTCTCAGGTTTTTGCCTGCCATATGAGTTCTGTTATACTCATACATCATTCAAACAGTTATAGAAACTTCAGAGTGTTTTCTATCCAAACCTACTAATAATATGCATATATTAGCAACTGGGCCTGAGTAGCAGGCAGTTTACTCTGGGCACCTTATTCATCCCAGCTTCTCAATACTGCCCCCCAGTCCCAAAATTAAACTCTTTCACACTGTGATGTGGAGACCTACCTTCTGATGTGGAGACCACTGTTAAACTGTGATGTGGAGTCCTACCTTCTGATGTGGAGACCACTGTTAAACTGTGATGTGGAGACCTACCTTCTGACTGTCTGGCTTAATGCAGCTAACCAACAATACCACTGTTAAACTGTGATGTGGAGACCTACCTTCTAATGTGGAGACCACTGTTAAACTGTGATGTGGAGACCTACCTTCTGATGTGGAGACCACTGTTAAACTGTGATGTGGAGACCTACCTTCTGACTGTCTGGCTTAATGCAGCTAACCAACAATACCACTGTTAAACTATGATGTGGAGACCTACCTTCTGATGTGGAGACCACTGTTAAACTGTGATGTGGAGACCTACCTTCTGATGTGGAGACCACTGTTAAACTGTGATGTGGAGACCACTGTTAAACTGTGATGTGGAGACCACTGTTAAACTGTGATGTGGAGACCTAAACTGTGATGTGGAGACCACTGTTAAACTGTGATGTGGAGACCACTGTTAAACTGTGATGTGGAGACCACTGTTAAACTGTGATGTGGAGACCACTGTTAAACTGTGATGTGGAGACCTACCTTCTGATGTGGAGACCACTGTTAAACTGTGATGTGGAGACCTACCTTCTGTCTGTTTGGCTTTATGCAGCGTATAAACGATGGGTTGCACCTGTCAAGAGAAAGAGAAAGATTCAGTAACAATAACTCTAATAACATTTCCCTCTCATCTTGTCTCACCTCTCCTCCTCCCTTTACTATTAATAATAATAACACCTCTCCTCCCTTTAATATTAATAATAATAACACCTCTCCTCCTCCCTTTACTATTAATAATAATAACACCTCTCCTCCCTTTAATATTAATAATAATAACACCTCTCCTCCCTTTACTATTAATAATAATAACACTCTCCTCCCTTTAATATTAATAATAATAACACCTCTCCTCCCTTTAATATTTAATAATAATAATAATAATAATAATAACACCTCTCCTCCCTTTACTATTAATAATAATAACACCTCTCCTCCCTTTAATATTTATAATAATAATAATAATAATAATAATAATAACACCTCTCCTCCCTTTAATATTAATAATAATAACACCTCTCCTCCTCCCTTTAATATTAATATTAATAATAACACCTCTCCTCCTCCCTTTAATATTAATAATAATAATAACACCTCTCCTCCCTTTAATATTAATAATAATAATAACACTCCTCCCTTTAATATTAATAATAACACCTCCTCCCTTTAATATTAATAATAATAATAACTCCTTCCTTTAATAATAATAATAACACCTCTCCTCCCTTTAATATAATAATAATAATAAATCTCCTCCTCCCTTTAATATTAATAATAATAATAACATCTCCTCCCTTTAATATTAATAATAATAATCTCCTCCTCCCTTTAATATTAATAATAATAACACCTAATCCTCCCTTTAATATTAATAATAATAATAACAATCTCCTCCTCCCTTTAATATTAATAATAATAATAACACCTCTCCTCCCTTTAATATTAATAATAATAAATAATCTCATCCTCCCTTTAATATTAATAATAATAATAACACCTAATAATCCTCCCTTTAATATTAATAATAATAATAATACCTCTAATCATCCCTAATTAATATTAATAATAATAATAATCCTCTAATTTAATATTAATAATAATAATAACATCTCCTCCTTTAATATTAATAATAATAATAAATATTTAAATAATAATAATAATAACACCCTCTCCTCCCTTTAATATTAATAATAATAATAATAATCTCCTAATCCTTTAATAATATTAATAATAATAACACCTAATAATCCCTTTAATATTAATAATAATAATAATAATCTCCTCCCTTTAATAATAATAATTAATATTAATAATAATAATAACACCTCCTCCTCCCTTTAATATTAATAATAATAATAATACCTCTCCTCCCTTTAATATTAATAATAATAACATAATCTAATCATCCCTTTAATATTAATAATAATAATAATACCTCTCCTCCCTTTAATATTAATAATAATAATAATAATAATAATAATAATAATAATAATAATAACCTCTAATCCCTTTAATAATAATAATAATAATAATAATAATAATCTAATCCCTTTAATAATAATAATAATAATAATACCTAATCCTCCTAATAATATTAATAATATTAATAATAATAATAATATAATAATAATTTAATATTAATAATAATAATAATAATAATCCTAATAATTTAATATTAATAATAATAATAATAATAATAATAATAATATTAATAATAATAATAATAATAATAATAATAATTTAATATTAATAATAATAATAATAATCTCCTAATCTTTAATATTAATAATAATAATAATAATCTCCTCCTCCCTTTAATATTAATAATAATAACAATAATCTTTAATATTAATAATAATAATATAATACATCTCCTCCCTTTAATATTAATAATAATAATAATAACACCTCTCCTAATTTAATATTAATAATAATAACACCTCGCCTCCCTTTAATATTAATAATAATAATAACACCTCGCCTCCCTTTAATATTAATAATAATAGTAACACCCCTCCTCCCTTTAATATTAATAATAATAATAACACCTCGCCTCCCTTTAATATTAATAATAATAGTAATAATAACACCTCTCCATCTTGTCTACCAGTTCCAGAAGTGACAGGGTGAACTTGGTGGAGACAGTGGGGGGCTGGTGTCTCCGGGTCACCGTGCTGCTCTTCCTCACATGACCTCTATGCTGACCTACGACCTCCGCGTGAACCAGGAAGAGGTTGGCCACCATCTGGGGAACACACCATACATAGACTTAGATAGACATTGCATCATTGTATCTACCCCATTTTGACGTCTGTGAGAGCATGGGCAGCACCATTGAGGTCATCTCCATTTAGGAGTAGTACATTTTCTTCTTCTACTACTACTATGAGTTGTTTGGAGGGTGTAGTCTGAACATGTATAAAGACCAGGCGAGTGATTTACTGCCCCCTGGAGGGTGTAGTCTGAACAGGTTTAGAGACCAGGCTAGTGATTTACTGCCCCCTGGAGGGTGTTGTCTGAACAGGTATGAAGACCAGGTTAGTGAATTACCTATCCCTGGAGGATGTTGTCTGAACAGGTATGAAGACCAGGTTAGTGAATTACCTATCCCTGGAGGATGTTGTCTGAACAGGTATGAAGACCAGGTTAGTGAATTACCTATCCCTGGAGGATGTTGTCTGAACAGGTATAGAGACCAGGTTAGTGATGTACCTATCCCTGGAGGGTGTAGTCTGAACAGGTTTAAAGACCAGGCGAGTGATTTACTGCCCCCTGGAGGGTGTTGTCTGAACAGGTTTAAAGACCAGGTTAGTGAATTACCTATCCCTGGAGGATGTTGTCTGAACAGGTTTAAAGACCAGGTTAGTGAATTACCTATCCCTGGAGGATGTTGTCTGAACAGGTTTAAAGACCAGGTTAGTGAATTACCTATCCCTGGAGGGTGTAGTCTGAACAGGTATAAAGACCAGGCTAATGATTTACTATCCCTGGAGGGTGTTGTCTGAACAGGTATAGAGACCAGGTTAGTGAATTACCTATCCCTGGAGGGTGTAGTCTGAAACATGATTTACTGCCCCTGAAGACAAGATTTGTGATTTACTGCCCCCTGCAGTTACGGAATGTTTGCTCATTAGTATAATTCATTGACTGATCTGGAGACAGGAATAAAGCATCACATCCCATGGCTGATTTCAGATGTCTGGGGCCAAGTTACATTGACTGATCTGGAGACAGGAATAAAGCATCACATCCCATGGCTGATCTCAGATATCTGGGGCCAAGTTAATCTTCCCTTTCACGTAAGAAAGTCATGACCATCATGCTTTTAGGGAAATAGGTTAGTTTTGTACATGTATTAAACTGTGAGATTGAACAATTCCAGTCTCCTTGCTGAGGGGGGTCCTCCCCCTGATCATGTTTACGCTTTGAAAGTTTACATACACCTTAGCCAAATACATTTAAAATCTGTTTTTCACAATTCCAGACATTTAATCCTAGTAAACATTCACTGTCTTAGGTCAGTTAGGATCACCACTTGATTTTAAGAATGTGAAATGTCAGAATAATAGTAGAGATAATGATTTATTTCAGCTTTTATTTCTTTCACCACATTCCCAGTGGCTCAGAATTTTACATACACTCAATTCGTACTTGGTAGCATTGCCTTTAAATTGTTTTATTTGGGTCAAACATTTCGGGTAGCCTTCCACAAGCTTCCCACAATAACTTGGGTCAATTTTGGGCCATTCCTCCTGACAGAGCAGGTGTAACTGAGTCAGGTTTGTAGGCCTCCTTGCTCACACATGCCTTTTCAGTTCTGCCCACACATTTTCTATGGGATTGAGGTCAGTGCTTTGTGATGGCGACTCCAATACCTTGACTTTGTTGTCCTTAAGCCATTTTGCCACAACTTTGGAAGTATGCTTGGGGTCATTGTCCATCAGGAAGACCCATTTGCGACCAAACTTTAACTTCCTGACTGATGTCTTGAGATATTGCTTCAATATATCCACATAATTTTCCCTCCTCATGATGCCAACTATTGTGAAGTGCACCAGTCCCTCCTGCAGCAAAGCACCCCCACAACATGATGCTACCACCCCCGTGCTTCACGGTTGGGATGGTGTTCTTCGGCTTGCAAGCCTCCCCCTTTTTCCTCCAAACATAACGATGGTCATTTTGGCCAAACAGTTCTGTTTTTGTTTCATCAGACCAGAGGACATTTCTCCAAAAAGTACGATCTTTGTCCCCATGTGCAGTTGCAAACCGTAGTCTGGCTTTTCTATGGTGGTTTTGGAGCAGTGGCTTCTTCCTTGCTGAGCGGCCTTTCAAGGTAATGTCAATATAGGACTCATTTTACTGTGGATATAGATACTTTTGTACCTGTTTCCTCCAGCATCTTCACAAGGTCCTTTGCTGTTGTTCTGGGATTGATTTGCACCTTTCGCACCAAAGTACGTTCATCTCTAGGAGACAGAACGCGTCTCCTTCCTGAGCGGTATGATGGCTGCGTGGTCCCATGGTGTTTATACTTGAGTACTATTGTTTGTACAGATGAATGTGGTACCTTCAGGCGTTTGGAAATTGCTCCCAATGATGAACCAGACTTGTGAAGGTCTACAAATTCTTCTGAGGTCTTGGCTGATTTCTTTAGATTTTCCCATGATGTCAAGCAAAGAGGCACTCAGTTTGAAGGTAGGCCTTGAAATACATCCACAGGTTCACCTCCAACTGACTCAAATGATGTCAATTAGCCTATCAGAAGCTTCTAAAGTGTATGTAAACTTCTGACCCACTGGAATTATGATAGAGTGAATTATAAGTGAAATAACCTGTCTTTAAACAATTGTTGTATAAATGACTTGTGTCATGCACAGAGTAGATGTCCTAACCGACAAACTATAGTTTGTTAACAAGAAAGTTGTGGAATGGTTGAAAAAAAGTTTTATTGACTCCACTGTATGTGGCAGGAAGCTGGTGTCTACTCCAGAAGTAAAGAAAAGAAATCCAGAAAGGTGCCAGGTAACATATTGGTAGAAATCAGGTTTATTATTACAAATATATTGTCCCATGCATCTAGCTTATGGTCTATATTATCAGATGTGCTGTTAGCAATAAGCAGTATCACCAGCAGCCCAAAAGATTAATGACTAGGTAAATAGATCAACTATTGTCTGGTTTAGTTTAATAACACCATTACATGACTAGTTCTAACCCCTAACCTCTAAGCCCTAACCCCTCCTACCTTGTTCTTGCTGAACAGATCGAGAACCTGCTGTCCAACCTGGTCCTAGTTCTAACCCCTAACCCCTAACCTCTAACCCCTAACCCCTAACCTCTAACCCCTCCTACCTTGTTCTTGCTGTGGCTGAACAGATCGAGAACCTGCTGTCCAACTTGGTCCGAGTTCTAACCCCTAACCCCTAACCTCTAACCCCTAACCCCTAACCTCTAACCCCTCCTACCTTGTTCTTGCTGTGGCTGAACAGATCGAGAACCTGCTGTCCAACCTGGTCCTAGTTCTAACCCCTAATCCCTAACCTCTAACCCCTAACCCCTAACCCCTAACCTCTAACCCTCCTACCTTGTTCTTGCTGTGGCTGAACAGATCGAGAACCTGCTGTACAACCTGGTCCTAGTTCTAACCCCTAATCCCTAACCTCTAACCCCTCCTACCTTGTTCTTGCTGTGGTTGAACAGATCGAGAACCTGCTGTACAACCTGATCCTAGTTCTAACCTCTAACCCCTAACCTCTAACCCCTAACCCCTAACCTCTAACCCCTAACCCCTAACCCCTCCTACCTTGTTCTTGCTGTGGCTGAACAGATCAAGAACCTGCTGTCCAACCTGGTCCTAGTTCTAACCCCTAACCCCTAACCTCTAACCCCTAACCTCTAACCCCTCCTACCTTGTTCTTGCTGTGGCTGAACAGATCAAGAACCTGCTGTCCAACCTGGTCCTAGTTCTAACCTCTAACCCCTAACCTCTAACCCCTCCTACCTTGTTCTTGCTGTGGTTGAACAGATCGAGAACCTGCTGTACAACCTGATCCTAGTTATAACCTCTAACCCCTAACCTCTAACCCCTAACCTCTAACCCTCCTACCTTGTTCTTGCTGTGGCTGAACAGATCGAGAACCTGCTGTCCAACCTGGTCCTAGTTCTAACCCCTAACCCCTAACTTCTAACCCCTAACCTCTAACCTCTAACCCTCCTACCTTGTTCTTGCTGTGGCTGAACAGATCGAGAACCTGCTGTACAACCTGATCCTAGTTCTAACCCCTAACCCCTAACCTCTAACCCCTAACCTCTAACCTCTAACCCCTCCTACCTTGTTCTTGCTGTGGCTGAACAGATCGAGAACCTGCTGTCCAACCTGGTCCTAGTTCTAACCCCTAACCCCTAACCTCTAACCCCTCCTACCTTGTTCTTGCTGTGGTTGAACAGATCGAGAACCTGCTGTACAACCTGATCCTAGTTCTAACCCCTAACCCCTAACCTCTAACCCCTAACCTCTAACCTCTAACCCCTCCTACCTTGTTCTTGCTGTGGCTGAACAGATCGAGAACCTGCTGTCCAACCTGGTCCTAGTTCTAACCCCTAACCCCTAACCTCTAACCCCTCCTACCTTGTTCTTGCTGTGGCTGAACAGATCGAGAACCTGCTGTACAACCTGATCCTAGTTCTAACCTCTAACCCCTAACCTCTAACCCCTAACCTCTAACCCCTAACCCCTAACCTCTAACCTCTAACCCCTCCTACCTTGTTCTTGCTGTGGCTGAACAGATCGAGAACCTGCTGTCCAACCTGGTCGTAGTTCTTATCCAGAAACTTGTGAACCTACAGAGAGATGACAGAAGGTATAGAGCAGGAAGAAACCATATTAGGAAGAAACCATATTATAGAGCCATCGACTGTCGGATCTGTTTTGGTCTGTCTCATTTACTGTGTTGTGTAATATGGGATGTTTTGGTCTGTCTCATTTACTGTGTTGGGTAATATGGGATGTTTTGGTCTGTCTCATTTACTGTGTTGTGTAATATGGGATGTTTTGGTCTGTCTCATTTACTGTGTTGGGTAATATGGGATGTTTTGGTCTGTCTCATTTACTGTGTTGTGTAATATGGGATGTTTTGGTCTGTCTCATTTACTGTCTTGGGATGTTTTGGTCTGTCTCATTTACTGTGTTGGGTAATATGGGATGTTTTGGTCTGTCTCATTTACTGTGTTGTGTAATATGGGATGTTTTGGTCTGTCTCATTTACTGTGTTGGGTAATATGGGATGTTTTGGTCTGTCTCATTTACTGTGTTGGGTAATATGGGATGTTTTGGTCTGTCTCATTTACTGTGTTGTGTAATATGGGATGTTTTGGTCTGTCTCATTTACTGTGTTGGGTAATATGGGATGTTTTGGTCTGTCTCATTTACTGTGTTGTGTAATATGGGATGTTTTGGTCTGTCTCATTTACTGTGTTGGGTAATATGGGATGTTTTGGTCTGTCTCATTTACTGTGTTGGGTAATATGGGATGTTTTGGTCTGTCTCATTTACTGTGTTGGGTAATATGGGATGTTTTGGTCTGTCTCATTTACTGTGTTGGGTAATATGGGATGTTTTGGTCTGTCTCATTTACTGTGTTGGGTAATATGGGATGTTTTGGTCTGTCTCATTTACTGTGTTGGGTAATATGGGATGTTTTGGTCTGTCTCATTTACTGTGTTGGGTAATATGGGATGTTTTGGTCTGTCTCATTTACTGTGTTGGGTAATATGGGATGTTTTGGTCTGTCTCATTTACTGTGTTGGGTAATATGGGATGTTTTGGTCTGTCTCATTTACTGTGTTGGGTAATATGGGATGTTTTGGTCTGTCTCATTTATTTACTGTGTTTTGGGTCTCATTTACTGTGTTGTGTAATATGGGATGTTTTGGTCTGTCTCATTTACTGTGTTGGGTAATATGGGATGTTTTGGTCTGTCTCATTTACTGTGTTGGGTAATATGGGATGTTTTGGTCTGTCTCATTTACTGTGTTGGGTAATATGGGATGTTTTGGTCTGTCTCATTTACTGTGTTGGGTAATATGGGATGTTTTGGTCTGTCTCATTTACTGTGTTGTGTAATATGGGATGTTTTGGTCTCATTTACTGTCTCATTTACTGTGTTGTGTAATATGGGATGTTTTGGTCTGTCTCATTTACTGTGTTGTGTAATATGGGATGTTTTGGTCTGTCTCATTTACTGTGTTGTGTAATATGGGATGGTCTGTCTCATTTATGTTTTGTAATATGGGATGTTTTGTCTCATTTACTGTGTTGTGTAATATGGGATGTTTTGGTCTGTCTCATTTACTGTGTTGTGTAATATGGGATGTTTTGGTCTGTCTCATTTACTGTGTTGTGTAATATGGGATGTTTTGGTCTGTCTCATTTACTGTGTTGTGTAATATGGGATGTTTTGGTCTGTCTCATTTACTGTGTTGTGTAATATGGGATGTTTTGGTCTGTCTCATTTACTGTGTTGTGTAATATGGGATGTTTTGGTCTGTCTCATTTACTGTGTTGTGTAATATGGGATGTTTTGGTCTGTCTCATTTACTGTGTTGGGTAATATGGGATGTTTTGGTCTGTCTCATTTACTGTGTTGGGTAATGTTTTGGTCTGTCTCATTTACTGTGTTGGGTAATATGGGATGGTCTGTCTCATTTACTGTGTTGTAATTGGGATGTTTTGGTCTGTCTCATTTACTGTGTTGTAATATGGGATGTTTTGGTCTGTCTCATTTACTGTGTTGGTAATATGGGATGTTTTGGTCTGTCTCATTTACTGTGTTGGGTAATATGGGATGTTTTGGTCTGTCTCATTTACTGTGTTGGGTAATATGGGATGTTTTGGTCTGTCTCATTTACTGTGTTGTGTAATATGGGATGTTTTGGTCTGTCTCATTTACTGTGTTGGGTAATATGGGATGTTTTGGTCTGTCTCATTTACTGTGTTGGGTAATATGGGATGTTTTGGTCTGTCTCATTTACTGTGTTGGGTAATATGGGATGTTTTGGTCTGTCTCATTTACTGTGTTGGGTA
Organism: Oncorhynchus keta; assembly: GCF_023373465.1. Lineage (NCBI taxonomy): Eukaryota > Metazoa > Chordata > Actinopteri > Salmoniformes > Salmonidae > Oncorhynchus > Oncorhynchus keta. Next base: position 23,490 of record NW_026281205.1, read on the forward strand.
ATATGGGATGTTTTGGTCTGTCTCATTTACTGTGTTGGGTAATATGGGATGTTTTGGTCTGTCTCATTTACTGTGTTGGGTAATATGGGATGTTTTGGTCTGTCTCATTTACTGTGTTGGGTAATATGGGATGTTTTGGTCTGTCTCATTTACTGTGTTGGGTAATATGGGATGTTTTGGTCTGTCTCATTTACTGTGTTGGTAATATGGGATGTTTTGGTCTGTCTCATTTACTGTGTTGTGTAATATGGGATGTTTTGGTCTGTCTCATTTACTGTGTTGGGTAATATGGGATGTTTTGGTCTGTCTCATTTACTGTGTTGGGTAATATGGGATGTTTTGGTCTGTCTCATTTACTGTGTTGGGTAATATGGGATGTTTTGGTCTGTCTCATTTACTGTTTTGTTGTCTCATTTACTGTGTAATATGGGATGTTTTGGTCTGTCTCATTTACTGTGTTGTGTAATATGGGATGTTTTGGTCTGTCTCATTTACTGTGTTGTGTAATATGGGATGTTTTAGTCTGTCTCATTTACTGTGTTGTGTAATATGGGATGTTTTGGTCTCTCTCATTTACTGTGTTTGGTAATATGGGATGTTTTGGTCTCTCTCATTTACTGTGTTGTGTAATATGGGATGTTTTGGTCTGTCTCATTTACTGTGTTGGGTAATATGGGATGTTTTGGTCTCTCTCATTTACTGTAATATGGGATGTTTTGGTCTGTCTCATTTACTGTGTTGGGTAATATGGGATGTTTTGGTCTGTCTCATTTACTGTGTTGGGTAATATGGGATGTTTTGGTCTGTCTCATTTACTGTAATATGGGATGTTTTGGTCTGTCTCATTTACTGTGTTGGGTAATATGGGATGTTTTGGTCTGTCTCATTTACTGTGTTGTGTAATATGGGATGTTTTGGTCTGTCTCATTTACTGTGTTGGGTAATATGGGATGTTTTGGTCTGTCTCATTTACTGTGTTGTGTAATATGGGATGTTTTGGTCTGTCTCATTTACTGTGTTGGGTAATATGGGATGTTTTGGTCTTTCATTTCATTTACTGTGTTTTGGGTAATATGGGATGTTTTGGTCTGTCTCATTTACTGTGTTGGGTAATATGGGATGTTTTGGTCTGTCTCATTTACTGTGTTGGGTAATATGGGATGTTTTGGTCTGTCTCATTTACTGTGTTGGGTAATATGGGATGTTTTGGTCTGTCTCATTTACTGTGTTGTGTAATATGGGATGTTTTGGTCTGTCTCATTTACTGTGTTGGGTAATATGGGATGTTTTGGTCTGTCTCATTTACTGTAATATGGGATGTTTTGGTCTGTCTCATTTACTGTTTTGGGTAATATGGGATGTTTTGGTCTGTCTCATTTACTGTGTTGTGTAATATGGGATGTTTTGGTCTGTCTCATTTACTGTGTTGTGTAATATGGGATGTTTTGGTCTGTCTCATTTACTGTGTTGTGTAATATGGGATGTTTTGGTCTGTCTCATCTACTGTGTTGTGTAATATGGGATGTTTTGGTCTGTCTCATTTACTGTGTTGTGTAATATGGGATGTTTTGGTCTCTCTCATTTACTGTGTTGGGTAATATGGGATGTTTTGGTCTGTCTCATTTACTGTGTTGTGTAATATGGGATGTTTTGGTCTGTCTCATTTACTGTGTTGTGTAATATGGGATGTTTTGGTCTGTCTCATTTACTGTGTTGTGTAATATGGGATGTTTTGGTCTGTCTCATCTACTGTGTTGTGTAATATGGGATGTTTTGGTCTGTCTCATTTACTGTGTTGTGTAATATGGGATGTTTTGGTCTGTCTCATTTACTGTGTTGTGTAATATGGGATGTTTTGGTCTGTCTCATTTACTGTGTTGTGTAATATGGGATGTTTTGGTCTGTCTCATTTACTGTGTTGTGTAATATGGGATGTTTTGGTCTGTCTCATTTACTGTGTTGTGTAATATGGGATGTTTTGGTCTGTCTCATTTACTGTGTTGGGTAATATGGGATGTTTTGGTCTGTCTCATTTACTGTGTTGTGTAATATGGGATGTTTTGGTCTGTCTCATTTACTGTGTTGGGTAATATGGGATGTTTTGGTCTGTCTCATTTACTGTGTTGTGTAATATGGGATGTTTTGGTCTGTCTCATTTACTGTGTTGGGTAATATGGGATGTTTTGGTCTGTCTCATTTACTGTGTTGTGTAATATGGGATGTTTTGGTCTGTCTCATTTACTGTGTTGGGTAATATGGGATGTTTTGGTCTGTCTCATTTACTGTGTTGGGTAATATGGGATGTTTTGGTCTGTCTCATTTACTGTGTTGTGTAATATGGGATGTTTTGGTCTGTCTCATTTACTGTGTTGTGTAATATGGGATGTTTTGGTCTGTCTCATTTACTGTGTTGGGTAATATGGGATGTTTTGGTCTGTCTCATTTACTGTGTTGTGTAATATGGGATGTTTTGGTCTGTCTCATTTACTGTGTTGGGTAATATGGGATGTTTTGGTCTGTCTCATTTACTGTGTTGTGTAATATGGGATGTTTTGGTCTGTCTCATTTACTGTGTTGGGTAATATGGGATGTTTTGGTCTGTCTCATTTACTGTGTTGTGTAATATGGGATGTTTTGGTCTGTCTCATTTACTGTGTGTAAGGAGGAGTGTTAGTTCACCATGCTAGTAAGGAGGAGTGTTAGTTCACCATGCTAGTAAGGAGGAGTGTTAGTTCACCATGCTAGTAAGGAGTGTTAGTTCACCATGCTAGTAAGGAGTGTTAGTTCACCATGCTAGTAAGGAGGAGTGTTAGTTCACCATGCTATTAAGGAGGAGTGTTAGTTCACCATGCTAGTAAGGAGGAGTGTTAGTTCACCATGCTAGTAAGGAGGAGTGTTAGTTCACCATGCTAGTAAGGAGGAGTGGTAGTTCACCATGCTAGTAAGGAGGAGTGTTAGTTCACCATGCTAGTAAGGATGAGTGTTAGTTCACCATGCTAGTAAGGAGGAGTGTTAGTTCACCATGCTAGTAAGGAGGAGTGGTAGTTCACCATGCTAGTAAGGAGGAGTGTTAGTTCACCATGCTAGTAAGGAGTGTTAGTTCACCATGCTAGTAAGGAGTGTTAGTTCACCATGCTAGTAAGGAGGAGTGTTAGTTCACCATGCTAGTAAGGAGGAGTGTTAGTTCACCATGCTGGTAAGGAGTGTTAGTTCACCATGCTAGTAAGGAGGAGTGTTAGTTCACCATGCTAGTAAGGAGGAGTGTTAGTTCACCATGCTAGTAAGGAGGAGTGTTAGTTCACCATGCTAGTAAGGAGGAGTGTGAGTTCACCATGCTAGTAAGGAGTGTTAGTTCACCATGCTAGTAAGGAGTGTTAGTTCACCATGCTAGTAAGGAGTGTTAGTTCACCATGCTAGTAAGGAGGAGTGTTAGTTCACCATGCTAGTAAGGAGGAGTGTTAGTTCACCATGCTAGTAAGGAGGAGTGTTAGTTCACCATGCTAGTAAGGAGGAGTGTTAGTTCACCATGCTAGTAAGGAGGAGTGTTAGTTCACCATGCTAGTAAGGAGGAGTGTTAGTTCACCATGCTGGTAAGGAGTGTTAGTTCACCATGCTAGTAAGGAGGAGTGTTAGTTCACCATGCTAGTAAGGAGGAGTGTTAGTTTACCATGCTAGTAAGGAGGAGTGTGAGTTCACCATGCTAGTAAGGAGTGTTAGTTCACCATGCTAGTAAGGAGGAGTGTTAGTTCACCATGCTAGTAAGGAGGAGTGTTAGTTCACCATGCTAGTAAGGAGGAGTGGTAGTTCACCATGCTAGTAAGGAGGAGTGTTAGTTCACCATGCTAGTAAGGAGGAGTGTTAGTTCACCATGCTAGTAAGGAGGAGTGTTAGTTCACCATGCTAGTAAGGAGGAGTGTTAGTTCACCATGCTAGTAAGGAGGAGTGTTAGTTCACCATGCTAGTAAGGAGGAGTGTGAGTTCACCATGCTAGTAAGGAGTGTTTGTTCACCATGCTAGTAAGGAGGAGTGTTAGTTCACCATGCTAGTAAGGAGGAGTGTTAGTTCACCATGCTAGTAAGGAGGAGTGTTAGTTCACCATGCTAGTAAGGAGGAGTGTTAGTTCACCATGCTAGTAAGGAGGAGTGTTAGTTCACCATGCTAGTAAGGAGGAGTGTTAGTTCACCATGCTAGTAAGGAGGAGTGTTAGTTCACCATGCTAGTAAGGAGGGGTGGTAGTTCACCATGCTAGTAAGGAGGAGTGGTAGTTCACCATGCTAGTAAGGAGGAGTGTTAGTTCACCATGCTAGTAAGGAGTGTTAGTTCACCATGCTAGTAAGGAGGAGTGGTAGTTCACCATGCTAGTAAGGAGGAGTGTTAGTTCACCATGCTAGTAAGGAGGAGTGTTAGTTCACCATGCTAGTAAGGAGGAGTGTTAGTTCACCATGCTAGTAAGGAGTGTTAGTTCACCATGCTAGTAAGGAGTGTTAGTTCACCATGCTAGTAAGGAGGAGTGTTAGTTCACCAAAAGCTTTTCATTTTAGTTTTTTAATATTCACAATAAATGGGAACATTATCCAACCAACGAGCTGCATTGGGGAAACTGATTCTCATCCTCATGGGTCTCATCGGGATTCACTACATACACACTACCCACAACTATAGGTGTGTGTTATCTGGCAGGTGTGTGTGTGTACCTGTTAGGAGTGTGTGTGTGTGTGTGTGTACCTGGCAGGTGTGTGTGTGTGTACCTGTTAGGAGTGTGTGTGTGTACCTGGCAGGTGTGTGTGTTCCTGGCAGGTGTGTGTGTGTTCCTGGCAGGTGTGTGTGTGTGTACTTGGCAGGTGTGTGTGTGTGTGAGTGTGTGTACCTGGCAGGTGTCTGTACCTGGCAGGTGTGTGTGTGTGTGTGAGTGTGTGTACCTGGCAGGTGTCTGTACCTGGCAGGTGTGTGTGTGTGTGAGTGTGTGTACCTGGTAGGTGTGTGTGGGTGTACCTGGCAGGTGTCTGTACCTGGCAGGTGTATGTGTGTGTGAGTGTGTGTACCTGGTAGGTGACTGGGCCAGCGAAGTGTTTGATGGTGAATTCTGGGAGCGGCATCTTTGGCTTCAGGTAGATCTTGTTGTTACCATGGTGATAATGACACTTCTGGAGGAAGGTGTGGTCTGTCGCCTAGCAACAGAGGAACAGAGCATCAACCAACGACTCAGCACAGTCAAGTGTGTGTGTGTGTGTGTGTGTGTGTGTGTGTGTGTGTGTGTGTGTGTGTGTGTGTGTGTGTGTGTGTGTGTGTGTGTGTGTGTGTGTGTGTGTGTGTGTGTGTGTGTGTGTGTGTGTGTGTGTGTGTGTGTGTGTGTGTGTGTGTGTGTGTGTGTGTGTGTGTGTGTGTGTGTGTGTGTGTGTGTGTGTACCTGTGTGGGAAAGCAGCTCTGGTCATCCAGGATCTTCAGTATCCCATGGGGCTTAGAGGAGATGAGGTCGATGCAGGACTGGTTGTCGCTGAACGGGATGTCCTGCCACGGGATCTGCTCCCTGTTGTACTCCTCCTGACAGACACATGACATACAGGCTTCATATCGCATTATAACACTTTGGAACAGGACATACTGCCAGGGGATCTGCTCCCTGTTGTACTCCTCCTGACAGACACATGACATACAGGCTTCATATCGCATTATAACACTTTGGAACAGGATCATACTGCCAGGGGATCTGCTCCCTGTTGAACTCCTCCTGACAGACACATGACATACAGGCTTCATATCGCATTATAACACTTTGGAACAGGACATACTGCCAGGGGATCTGCTCCCTGTTGTACTCCTCCTGACAGACACATGACATACAGGCTTCATATCGCATTATAACACTTTGGAACAGGACATACTGCCAGGGGATCTGCTCCCTGTTGTACTCCTCCTGACAGACACATGACATACAGGCTTCATATCGCATTATAACACTTTGGAACAGGACATACTGCCAAGGGATCTGCTCCCTGTTGTACTCCTCCTGACAGACACATGACATACAGGCTTCATATCGCATTATAACACTTTGGAACAGGACATACTGCCACGGGATCTGCTCCCTGTTGTACTCCTCCTGACAGACACATGACATACAGGCTTCATATCGCATTATAACACTTTGGAACAGGACATACTGCCAGGGGATCTGCTCCCTGTTGTACTCCTCCTGACAGACACATGACATACAGGCTTCATATCGCATTATAACACTTTGGAACAGGATCATACTGCCAGGGGATCTGCTCCCTGTTGTACTCCTCCTGACAGACACATGACATACAGGCTTCATATCGCATTATAACACTTTGGAACAGGACATACTGCCACGGGATCTGCTCCCTGTTGTACTCCTCCTGACAGACACATGACATACAGGCTTCATATCGCATTATAACACTTTGGAACAGGACATACTGCCAAGGGATCTGCTCCCTGTTGTACTCCTCTCCTGACAGACACATGACATACAGGCTTCATATCGCATTATAACACTTTGGAACAGGACATACTGCCAGGGGATCTGCTCCCTGTTGTACTCCTCCTGACAGACACATGACATACAGGCTTCATATCGCATTATAACACTTTGGAACAGGACATACTGCCAGGGGATCTGCTCCCTGTTGTACTCCTCCTGACAGACACATGACATACAGGCTTCATATCGCATTATAACACTTTGGAACAGGACATACTGCCAGGGGATCTGCTCCCTGTTGAACTCCTCCTGACAGACACATGACATACAGGCTTCATATCGCATTATAACACTTTGGAACAGGACATACTGCCAGGGATCTGCTCCCTGTTGTACTCCTCCTGACAGACACATGACATACAGGCTTCATATCGCATTATAACACTTTGGAACAGGACATACTGCCAGGGGATCTGCTCCCTGTTGTACTCCTCCTGACAGACACATGACATACAGGCTTCATATCGCATTATAACACTTTGGAACAGGATCATACTGCCAGGGGATCTGCTCCCTGTTGTACTTCATTAAATACATCTTCTGGGTTCTGCCGACTATTCGTGGCTCAGTTGGTTAAGTGACTGTTTCTCACTCCGGAGACCCGGGTTCGTAACCGGGTCCTGACAATAACACTTTGGAACAGCACATACTGCCAGGGAATCTGCTCCCTTCTGTCCTCTTATAACCCTGACCCTTCAATGAGTATCTGATATAAGACATGTCAGTCTCCTGTCCTCTTATAACCCTGCCTCTTATATAAGACATGTCAGTCTCCTGTCCTCTTATAACCCTGGCTCTTATATAAGACATGTCAGTCTCCTGTCCTCTTATAACCCTGACTCTTATATAAGACATGTCAGTCTCCTGTCCTCTTCAAATCAAATAAAATCAAATGTTATTTGTCACATACACATGGTTAGCTGTTTGACAGTCTGATGGCCTTGAGATAGAAGCTGTTTTTCAGTCTCTCGGTACCAGCTTTGATGCACCTGTACTGACCTCGCCTTCTGGATGATAGCGGGGTGAACAGGCAGTGGCTCGGTGGTTGATGTCCTTGATGATCTTTATGGCCTTCCTGTAACATCGGGTGGTGTAGGTGTCCTGGAGGGCAGGTAGTTTGCCCCCGGTGATGCGTTGTGCAGACTTCACTACCCTCTGGAGAGCCTTATGGTTGAGGGCGGAGCAGTTGCCGTACCAGGCGGTGATACAGCCCGCCAGGATGCTCTCGATTGTGCATCTGTAGAAGTTTGTGAGTGCCTTTGGTGACAAGCCGAATTTCTTCAGCCTCCTGAGGTTGAAGAGGCGCTGCTGCGCCTTCTTCACAATGCTGTCTGTGTGAGTGGACCAATTCAGTTTGTCTGTGATGTGTATGCCGAGGAACTTAAAACTTGCTACCCTCTCCACTACTGTTCCATCGATGTGGATAGGGGTGTTCCCTCTGCTGTTTCCTGAAGTCCACAATCATCTCCTTAGTTTTGTTGACGTTGAGTGTGAGGTTATTTTCCTGACACCACACTCCGAGGGCCCTCACCTCCTCCCTGTAGGCCGTCTCGTCGTTGTTGGTAATCAAGCCTACCACTGTTGTGTCGTCCGCAAACTTGATGATTGAGTTGGAGGTGTGCGTGGCCACGCAGTCGTGGGTGAACAGGGAGTACAGGAGAGGGCTCAGAACGCACCCTTGTGGGGCCCCCGTGTTGAGGATCAGCGGGGAGGAGATGTTGTTGCCTACCCTCACCACCTGGGGCGGCCCGTCAGGAAGTCCAGTACCCAGTTGCACAGGGCGGGGTCGAGACCCAGGGTCTCGAGCTTGATGACGAGCTTGGAGGGTACTATGGTGTTGAATGCCGAGCTGTAGTCAATGAACAGCATTCTCACATAGGTATTCCTCTTGTCCAGGTGGGTTAGGGCAGTGTGCAGTGTGGTTGAGATTGCATCGTCTGTGGACCTATTTGGGCGGTAAGCAAATTGGAGTGGGTCTAGGGTGTCAGGTAGGGTGGAGGTGATATGGTCCTTGACTAGTCTCTCAAAGCACTTCATGATGACGGAAGTGAGTGCTACGGGCGGTAGTCGTTTAGCTCAGTTACCTTAGCTTTCTTGGGAACAGGAACAATGGTGGCCCTCTTGAAGCATGTGGGAACAGCAGACTGGCATAGGGATTGATTGAATATGTCTGTAAACACACCGGCCAGCTGGTCTGCGCATGTCAGTGTCCTGTCCTCTTATAAACCTGCCTCTTATAGAAGACATGTCAGTCTCCTGTCCTCTTATAATACTCTATCTCAGGCGAGGTTTTGGATATCTAAGGAAGTTTTGCTCACCTGAGGTAGAGTATCTCATGATAAGCTGTAGACCACACTATCTACCTAGAGTTTTCATCTGTATTTTTCATAGCTGTCTACATACCAACACAGACCGATGCTGGCACTAAGACCTCACTCAATGAGCTGTATTCCGCCATAAGCAAACAGGAAAATGCTCATCCAGAGGTGGCGCTCCTAGTGGCCGTGGACTTTAATGCAGGGAAACTTAAATCTGTTTTACCTCATTTCTATCAGCATGTTAAATGTGCAACCAGAGGGCTGAAATTCTAGACCACCTTTACTCCACACACAGAGACGCATACAAAGCTCTCCCTCGCCCTCCATTTGGTAAATCTGACCATAATTATCCTCCTGATTCCTGCTGACAAGCAAAAAATTAAATCAGGAAGCACCAGTCACTCGGTCGATAAAAAAATGGTCAGATGAAGCAGATGCTAAACTACAGGACTGTTTTGCTCAGACTGGAATATGATCTGTGATTCATCCGATGGCATTGAGGATTCACCACATGAGTCACTGGGTTTATCAGTGCATCGATGACATCGTCCTCACAGTGACCGTGCGTACATACCCCAACCAGAAGCCATGGATTACAGGCAAGGGAAGAGCTGCCACTTTCAAGGAGCAGGACTGTAACCCGGAAGCTTATAATAAATCCTACTATGTCCTCAGACGAACCATCAAACAGGCAAAGCGTCAATACAGGACTAAGATTGAATCGTACTACACCGGCTCCGATGCTCGTCTTATGTGGCAGGGCTTGCAAACTATTACAGACTACAAAGGGAAGCACAGCCGAGGAACTGCCCAGTGACACGAGCCTACCAGACGAGCTAAACCACTTCTATGCTCGCCTCAAGGCAAATATCGCTGAAACAGGCACGAGAGCACCAGCTGTTACTGAAGACTGTGTGATCACGCTCTCCACAGCCGATGTGAGTAAGACCTTTAAACAGGTCAACATTCACAAGGCCGCAGGGCCAGACGGATTACCAGAACGTGTACTGTGACCATGCACTGACCAACTGCCACGTGGCATTGGTATTTCTCCCTGTCAATGGCATTTCTCCCTGTCCAAGTCTGACATGTTTTAAGCAGACCACCATAGTCCCTGTGCCATGAATTGCTTAGAAAGGCTGGTCATGGCTCACATCAACACCATTATCCCAGAAATCCTAGACCCACTCCAATGTATACACCGCCTCAACAGATCCACAGATGATGCACTCCACACTGCCCTTTCCCACCTGGACAAAAGGAACACCTATGTGTGAATGCTGTTCATTGACTACAACTCAGCGTTCAACACCATAGTGTCCTCAAAGCTCATCACTAAGCTAAGGACTCTGGGACTAAACACCTCCCTCTGCAACTGGATCCTGGACTTCCTGACAGGTTGCCACCAGGTGGTAAGGGTAGGTAACAACACATCTGCCATGCTGATCCTAAACACAGGGGCCCCTCAGGGGTGCATGCTCAGTCCCCTCCTGTACTCCCTGTTCGATCATGACTGCATGGCCAGGCACGACTCCAACACCATCATTAAGTTTGCCGATGCCACAACAGTGGTAGGCCTGATCACAGACAACGACGAGACAGCCTATAGGGAGGAGGTCAGAGACCAGGCCGTTTGGTGCCAGAATAACAACCTCTCCCTCAACGCAATCAAGATTAAGCAGATGATTGTGGACTACAGAAAAAGGAGGACCGAGCACGCCCCCATTCTCATCAACGGGGCAGCATGTAGTGGAGCAAATTGAGAGCTTCAAGTTCCTTGGTCTCCACATCACCAACAAACTAGAATGGTTCAAGCACACCAAGACAGCCGTGAAGAGGGCACGCCAAAACCTATTCCCCTCAGGAGACTGACAAGATTTAGCATGGGTCCTCAGATCCTCAAAAGGTTCTACAGCTGCACCATCGAGAGCATCCTGACCGGCTGCATCACTGCCTGGTATGGCAACTACACAGCATCCGACCGCAAGGCACTACAGAGGGTAATGCGAACGGCCCAGTACATCACTGGGGCCAAGCTTCCTGCCATCCAGGACCTCTATACCAGGCTGTGTCAGAGGAAGGACCTAGAAATTGTCAAAGACTCCAGCCACCCTAGTCATAGACTGTTCTCTCTGCTACCGCACGGCAAGCGGTACCTGAGTGCCAAGTCTAGGTCCAAAAGGCTTCTAAACAGCTTCTACCCCCAAGTCATAGACTGTTCTCTCTGCTGCCACACGACAAGCGGTACCTGAGCACCAAGTCTAGGTCCAAGAGGCTTCTAAACAGCTTCTACCCCAAGTCATAGACTTTTCTCTCTGCTACCGCATGGCAAGCGGTACCTGAGCGCCAAGTCTAGGTCCAAAAGGCTTCTAAACAGCTTCTACCCCCAAGTCATAGACTGTTCTCTCTGCTACCGCATGGCAAGCGGTACCTGAGCGCCAAGTCTAGGCCCAAGAGGCTTCTAAACAGCTTCTACCCCCAAGTCATAGACTGTTCTCTCTGCTGCCACACGACAAGCGGTACCTGAGCACCAAGTCTAGGTCCAAGAGGCTTCTAAACAGCTTCTACCCCCAAGTCATAGACTGTTCTCTCTGCTACCGCACGGCAAGCGGTACCTGAGCGCCAAGTCTAGGTCCAAAAGGCTTCTAAACAGCTTCTACCCCCAAGTCATAGACTGTTCTCTCTGCTACCGCATGGCAAGCGGTACCTGAGCGCCAAGTCTAGGTCCAAGAGGCTTCTAAACAGCTTCTACCCCCAAGTCATAGACTGTTCTCTCTGCTACCGCATGGCAAGCGGTACCTGAGCGCCAAGTCTAGGTCCAAAAGGCTTCTAAACAGCTTCTACCCCAAGCCACAGACTGTTCTCTCTGCTGCCGCACAGCAAGCGGTACCTGAGCGCCAAGTCTAGGTCCAAAAGGCTTCTAAACAGCTTCTACCCCCAAGCCATAGACTGTTCTCTCTGCTACCGCACGGCAAGCGGTACCTGAGCGCCAAGTCTAGGTCCAAAAGGCTTCTAAACAGCTTCTACCCCAAGTCATAGACTGCTCTCTCTGCTGCCACACGGCAAGCGGTACCTGAGCGCCAAGTCTAGGTCCAAAAGGCGTCTAAACAGCTTCTACCCCCCAGCCATAAGACTCCTGAACAGATTCTAGCCCCCAGCTATAAGACTTCTAACCCCCAGCTATAAGACTTCTACCCCCAGCTATAAGACTTCTACCCCCCAGCTATAAGACTTCTACCCCCAGCTATAAGACTTCTACCCCCAGCTATAAGACTTCTACCCCCAGCTATAAGACTTCTACCCCCCAGCTATAAGACTCCTGAACAGCTTCTACCCCCAGCTATAAGACTTCTACCCCCAGCCATAAGACTCCTGAACAGCTTCTACCCCCAGCTATAAGACTTCTACCCCCAAGCCATAAGACTCCTGAACAGCTTCTACCCCCAGCTATAAGACTTCTAAACAGCTTCTACCCCAAGTCATAGACTGTTCTCTCTGCTGCCACACGGCAAGCGGTACCTGAGCGCCAAGTCTAGGTCTAAAAGGCTTCTAAACAGCTTCTACCCCCAAGCCATAAGACTCCTGAACAGATTCTAGCCCCCAGCTATAAGACTCCAGAACAGCTTCTACCCCCCAGCTATAAGACTTCTACCACCCAAGCTATAAGACTTCTACCCCCAGCTATAAGACTTCTACCCCCAGCTATAAGACTTCTACCCCCAGCTATAAGACTTCTACCCCCAGCTATAAGACTTCTACCCCCAGCTATAAGACTTCTACCCCCAGCTATAAGACTCCCGAACAGCTTCTACCCCCAGCTATAAGACTCCAGAACAGCTTCTACCCCCAGCTATAAGACTTCTACCCCCCAGCTATAAGACTTCTACCCCCAGCTATAAGACTTCTACCCCCAGCTATAAGACTTCTACCCCCAGCTATAAGACTTCTACCCCCCAGCTATAAGACTTCTACCCCAAGCCATAAGACTCCTGAACAGCTTCTACCCCCAGGCCATAAGACTCCTGAACAGCTTCTACCCCCAGGCCATAAGACTCCTGAACAGCTTCTACCCCAGGTCATAAGACTCCTGAACAGCTTCTACCCCCAGGCCATAAGACTCCTGAACAGATTGCTACCCAGACAATTTGCATTCTGTGCCTGTGATATGTGGTTGTCCCACCTAGCAATCACCTAGCTATCTTCAGCTGAACGCAGTAACTGTAAGTCTCTCTGGATAAGAACGTCTGCTAAATGACCAACATGTTAATGTAAAATAACACACCACATAAAGGCTTCGTAAGGCTTTACACAGCTTCATAAGGCTTCATAAGGCTTCATAAGGCTTCATACAGGCTTCATAAGGCTTCATAAGGCTTCATACAGGCTTCATAAGGCTTCATACAGGCTTCATACAGGCTTCATAAGGCTTCATAAGGCTTCATACAGGCTTCATACAGGCTTCATAAGGCTTCATAAGGCTTCATACGGCTTCGTAAGGCTTCATAAGGCTTCATACGGCTCGTAAGGCTTCCTACTGCTTCATAAGGTTTCATAAGGCTTCATACAGGCTTCATACAGGCTTCATAAGGCTTCATAAGGCTTCATACGGCTTCATAAGGCTTCATAAGGCTTCATAAGGATTCATACGGCTTCGTAAGGCTTCCTACTGCTTCATAAGGCTTCATAAGGCTTCATAAGGATTCATAAGGCATCATAATGCTTCATAACGCTTCATAAGGCTTCATAAGGCTTCATAAGGCTTCATACGGGCTTCATAAGGCTTCATAAGGCTTCATAATGCATCCCAACAATTGTAACAGGACATCCTGCCAGAGGATCTGCTCCCTGCTGTACTTCTCCTGACAGGCAGATGTCAAATAGGTTTCATACAGGCTTCATAACGCATCATAACGCATAAGAACTCTCACCTGCTCCTGTCTGAAGACGATCCTATTGAAGAAGAACTGCAGGTACTCATTAGCATAGTTAATACACAGCTGCTCAAAGCTGTTGAAGGACAGGTCCTGGAGGAGACAGAGATACTGGGTTAGATACAGCTAACTGACAGAATAATGACAGAGATGTTGAAGGTCCTAGAGGAGACAGAGATACTGGGTTAGATACAGCTAACTGACAGAATAATGACAGAGATGTTGAAGGTCCTAGAGGAGACAGAGATACTGGGTT
>NW_026281205.1:42500-50000 GCF_023373465.1 Oncorhynchus keta
CAGACAGAGGGAGAGAGATGGAGGGACAGACAGAGGAGAGAGATGGAGGGACAGACAGAGGGAGAGAGAGATGGAGGGACAGACAGAGGGAGAGAGATGGAGGGACAGACAGAGGAGAGAGATGGAGGGACAGACAGAGGGAGAGAGAGATGGAGGGCCAGACAGAGGGAGAGAGATGGAGGGCCAGACAGAGGGAGAGAGATGGAGGGACAGACAGAGGGAGAGAGATGGAGGGACAGACAGAGGGAGAGAGAGATGGAGGGACAGACAGAGGGAGAGAGAGATGGAGGGACAGACAGAGGGAGAGAGAGATGGAGGGACAGACGGAGGAGAGAGAGATGGAGGGACAGACAGAGGGAGAGAGAGATGGAGGGACAGACAGAGGGGAGAGAGATGGAGGGACAGACAGAGGGAGAGAGAGATGGAGGGACAGACAGAGGGAGAGAGAGATGGAGGGACAGACAGAGGGAGAGAGATGGAGGGACAGACAGAGGGAGAGAGATGGAGGGACAGACAGAGGGAGAGAGAGATGGAGGGACAGACAGAGGGAGAGAGAGATGGAGGGACAGACAGAGGGAGAGAGAGATGGAGGGACAGACAGAGGGAGAGAGATGGAGGGACAGACAGAGGGAGAGAGAGATGGAGGGACAGACAGAGGGAGAGAGAGATGGAGGGACAGACAGAGGGAGAGAGGTGGAGGGACAGACAGAGGGAGAGAGGTGGAGGGACAGACAGAGGGAGAGAGAGATGGAGGGACAGACAGAGGGAGAGAGAGATGGAGGGACGGAGGGAGAGAGGTGGAGGGAAGGATAAAGTGGAGTACCTCAAAGCCATATATATCCAGCACAGATATTGACAGTGCGTGATGTCGAGGATACACCTGTCCATTAATCCTCTCAGTCAGCCAGTGGAACAACAGAGAGTACAGGATCTTGGCAACAGCATCTCTGGAGCAGGAGACAGACAGACAGACAGACAGACAGACAGACAGACAGACAGACAGACAGACAGACAGACAGACAGATTAACAAGTGGCATGTCAACAGCACGCTGAATAGTGCATGCTGGGAGTTGTAGTGAAGTTAGAGTGTATTATCTGTGGTTCCTACCTGGCGTCTACAGCACGCTGAAGAGTGCATGCTGGGAGTTGTAGTGAAGTTAGGGTGTATTATCTGTGGTTCCTACCTGGCGTCTACAGCACGCTGAAGAGTGCATGCTGGGAGTTGTAGTGAAGTTAGAGTGTATTATCTGTGGATCCTACCTGGCGTCTACAGCACGGTGAAGAGTGCATGCTGGGAGTTGTAGTGAAGTTAGGGTGTATTATCTGTGGTTCCTACCTGGCGTACAGCACGCTGAAGAGTGCATGCTGGGAGTTGTAGTGAAGTTAGGGTGTATTATCTGTGGTTCCTACCTGGCGTCTACAGCACGCTGAAGAGTGCATGCTGGGAGTTGTAGTGAAGTTAGGGTGTATTATCTGTGGTTCCTACCTGGCGTCTACAGCACTCTCTACCGTCAGAGGGGTGTAGATCTTCTCCCTCATGGTCTCCTGGAGAGACACAACACAGAGAGGTCAGTTAGTTACCAACAGAACACACAGCTCGGATTGGTGGAACACAACTCATCACAACCAATCAAAGGAAAGTTAAATGTGCAGTGTCAAATGAACCAATCTATATGTCTTCCCTCTCCTTACAGGGTTTATCATGGTACCAATCTATATGTCTTCCTCTCTCATTACAGGGTTTATCATGGTACCAATCTATATGTCTTCCCTCTCTCCTTACAGGGTTTATCATGGTACCAATCTATATGTCTTCCTCTCTCTCTCCTTACAGGGTTTATCATGGTACCAATCTATATGTCTTCCTCTCTCATTACAGGGTTTATCATGGTACCAATCTATATGTCTTCCTCTCCTTACAGGGTTTATCATGGTACCAATCTATATGTCTTCCTCTCTCTCTCCTTACAGGGTTTATCATGGTACCAATCTATATGTCTTCCTCTCTCTCTCCTTACAGGGTTTATCATGGTACCAATCTATATGTCTTCCTCTCTCCTTACAGGGTTTATCATGGTACCAATCTATATGTCTTCCTCTCTCCTTACAGGGTTTATCATGGTACCCATCTATGTCTTCCTCTCTCCTTACAGGGTTTATCATGGTACCAATCTATATGTCTTCCTCTCTCTCCTTACAGGGTTTATCATGGTACCAATCTATATGTCTTCCCTCTCTCTCCTTACAGGGTTTATCATGGTACCAATCTATATGTCTTCTCTCTCTCTCTCCTTACAGGGTTTATCATGGTACCAATCTATATGTCTTCCTCTCTCTCTCCTTACAGGGTTTATCATGGTACCAATCTATATGTCTTCCTCTCTCCTTACAGGGTTTATCATGGTACCAATCTATATGTCTTCCTCTCTCCTTACAGGGTTTATCATGGTACCAATCTATATGTCTTCCTCTCTCCTTACAGGGTTTATCATGGTACCAATCTATATGTCTTCCTCTCTCTCTCCTTACAGGGTTTATCATGGTACCAATCTATATGTCTTCCTCTCTCTCCTTACAGGGTTTATCATGGTACCAATCTATATGTCTTCCTCTCTCCTTACAGGGTTTATCATGGTACCAATCTATATGTCTTCCTCTCTCCTTACAGGGTTTATCATGGTACCAATCTATATGTCCTCCTCTCTCTCTCCTTACAGGGTTTATCATGGTACCAATCTATATGTCTTCCTCTCTCTCCTTACAGGGTTTATCATGGTACCAATCTATATGTCTTCCTCTCTCTCCTTACAGGGTTTATCATGGTACCAATCTATATGTCTTCCTCTCTCCTTACAGGGTTTATCATGGTACCAATCTATATGTCTTCCTCTCTCCTTACAGGGTTTATCATGGTACCAATCTATATGTCTTCCTCTCTCTCTCTCCTTACAGGGTTTATCATGGTACCAATCTATATGTCTTCCTCTCTCTCCTTACAGGGTTTATCATGGTACCAATCTATATGTCTTCCTCTCTCTCTCCTTACAGGGTTTATCATGGTACCAATCTATATGTCTTCCTCTCTCTCTCCTTACAGGGTTTATCATGGTACCAATCTATATGTCTTCCTCTCTCTCTCCTTACAGGGTTTATCATGGTACCAATCTATATGTCTTCCTCTCTCTCTCCTTACAGGGTTTATCATGGTACCAATCTATATGTCTTCCTCTCTCCTTACAGTGTGTCCTATATGTTATATATATATATATATAACTGGTCATTGTACCAGACCCTCCATTAGACACAGTGTGTCTATAACAGGTCATTGTACCAGACCCTCCATTAGACACAGTGTGTCTATAACAGGTCATTGTACCAGACCCTCCATTAGACACAGTGTGTCTATAACAGGTAATTGTACCAGACCCTCCATTAGACACAGTGTGTCTATAACAGGTCATTGTAGAGATGATAGATACTAGAGGAGAGATGATAGAGTACAAGAGTACTAGATACTAGATACTAGATAGAGTACTAGATACTGTATTCAGGGAGTAGAGATGATAGAGTACTAGATACTGTATTCAGGGAGTAGAGATGATAGAGTAGAGATGATAGAGTACTAGATACTGTATTCAGGGAGTAGAGATGATAGAGTACTAGATACTGTATTCAGGGAGTAGAGATGATAGAGTACTAGATACTGTATTCAGGGAGTAGAGATGATAGAGTACTACATTTACATTTACATTTAAGTCATTTAGCAGACGCTCTTATCCAGAGCGACTTACAAATTGGTGCATTCACCTTATGACATCCAGTGGAACAGCCACTTTACAATATGTATTCAGGGAGTAGAGATGATAGAGTACTAGATACTGTATTCAGGGAGTAGAGATGATAGAGTACTAGATACTGTATTCAGGGAGTAGAGATGATAGAGTACTAGATACTGTATTTTAGGGAGTAGAGATGGTAGAGTACTAGATACTGTATTCAGGGAGTGGAGAAGCTCAGTAGAAATGCTGTGTCCTGACCGTGACTTTGTGTGTGATGGCCTTCTGGAGTCCCTCAGGGGAGATCTGGAGCAGCTCAGCTACGACTCTGATCTCCTGAGCACTGACCACAGACGCCACCTCCTGGCCATCCGCCTGCAGTACAACACATTAACAGTTATTTATCAAAGGCAACTTCTGCTTCATCCCAACCCCTCTGAATGACACACGGGGGCAGCCCTCTGCTCCAACCATACAGTGGAATATTGTAGAGGAGAGCTATTCCATATTATAGTGATACCACATTAACAGTGGGGACTATGACATACAGCGCATTTAGAAAGTATTCAGACCCCTTGACTTTTTCCACATTTTGTTATATTACAGCCTTGTTCTAAAATGGATTAAATCGTTTATTTTTCTCATCAATCTACACACAATACCCCGTAATGACCTCACAATACCCCGTAATGACATCACAATGCCCCATAATGACATCACAATACCCCGTAATGACATCACAATACTATCCCTTTAAGGTTCGGGGTTAGACTACCATACCTCATATCTTCAGAATAATAATAATAATAATATATGCCATTTAGTTTGGGGAGACTTATCATATCTTTAAAGCGACTTACAGTCAGGTTTGGGTTGCATACATTCTTTAGAAGTATAGGTGGTCCCGGGGATCGAACCCACTACCCTGGTGTTACAAGCGCCATGCTCTACCTGAGCTACAGAAGTAGACATTCCCCAGACTATCCCTTTAAGGTTGGGGTTAGACTACCATACCTCATATCTTTAGAAGTAGACGTTCCCCAGACTATCCCTTTAAGGTTTGGGGTTAGACTACCATACCTCATATCTTTAGAAGTAGACATTCCCCAGACTATCCCTTTAAGGTTCAGGGTTAGACTACCATACCTCATATCTTTAGAAGTAGACATTCCCCAGACTATCCCTTTAAGGTTTGGGGTTAGACTACCATACCTCATATCTTTAGAAGTAGACGTTCCCCAGACTATCCCTTTAAGGTTTGGGTTAGACTACCATACCTCATATCTTTAGAAGTAGACATTCCCCAGACTATCCCTTTAAGGTTCGGGTTAGACTACCATACCTCATATCTTTAGAAGTAGACATTCCCCAGACTATCCCTTTAAGGTTCGGGGTTAGACTACCATACCTCATATCTTTAGAAGTAGACATTCCCCAGACTATCCCTTTAAGGTTGGGGTTAGACTACCATACCTCATATCTTTAGAAGTAGACATTCCCCAGACTATCCCTTTAAGGTTCGGGTTAGACTACCATACCTCATATCTTTAGAAGTAGACATTCCCCAGACTATCCCTTTAAGGTTGGGGTTAGACTACCATACCTCATATCTTTAGAAGTAGACATTCCCCAGACTATCCCTTTAAGGTTTGGGGTTAGACTACCATACCTCATATCTTTAGAAGTAGAATTCCCCAGACTATCCCTTTAGCAGGTTTGGGGTTAGACTTACAGTCATACCTCATATCTTTAAGTAGGGTTCCCCAGACTATCCCTACCATGGTTTGTTACAAGCGCCATGCTCTACCAACTGAGCTATCTTTAGAAGTAGACATTCCCCAGACTATCCCTTTAAGGTTGGGGTTAGACTACCATACCTCATATCTTTAGAAGTAGACGTTCCCCAGACTATCCCTTTAAGGTTGGGGTTAGACTACCATACCTCATATCTTTAGAAGTAGACGTTCCCCAGACTATCCCTTTAAGGTTCGGGGTTAGACTACCATACCTCATATCTTTAGAAGTAGACATTCCCCAGACTATCCCTTTAAGGTTCAGGGTTAGACTACCATACCTCATATCTTTAGAATAATAATAATAATAATAATGCCATTTAGACATTCCCCAGACTATCCCATGTGTTGGGTGGTACCTC
Source organism: Oncorhynchus keta (assembly GCF_023373465.1). Taxonomy (NCBI): domain Eukaryota; kingdom Metazoa; phylum Chordata; class Actinopteri; order Salmoniformes; family Salmonidae; genus Oncorhynchus; species Oncorhynchus keta. The sequence goes on from NW_026281205.1 coordinate 48,433, forward strand.
ATATCTTTAGGGATTCCCCAGACTATCCCCACTACCATGGTGTTACAAGCGCCATGCTCTACTCATATCTTAGAAGTAGACATTCCCCAGACTATCCCTTTAAGGTTTGGGTTAGACTACCATACCTCATATCTTTAGAAGTAGACGTTCCCCAGACTATCCCTTTAAGGTTAGAAGTAGGGGTTAGACTACCATACCTCATATCTTTAGAAGTAGACGTTCCCCAGACTATCCCTTTAAGGTTTGGGTTAGACTACCATACCTCATATCTTTAGAGTAGACATTCCCCAGACTATCCCTTTAAGGTTTGGGTTAGACTACCATACCTCATATCTTTAGAAGTAGACGTTCCCCAGACTATCCCTTTAAGGTTCGGGGTTAGACTACCATACCTCATATCTTTAGAATAATAATAATAATTAATATATGCCATTTAGCAGACGCCCAGACTTACTCATGTGTGCATACATTTATCTTTATGGGTTCCCGGGGATCTTTAAGTAGAACCCACTTGGTGTTACAAGCGCCATACCTCATATCTTTAGAAGTAGACATTCCCCAGACTATCCCTTTAAGGTTCGGGGTTAGACTACCATACCTCATATCTTTAGAAGTAGACATTCCCCAGACTATCCCTTTAAGGTTCGGGGTTAGACTACCATACCTCATATCTTTAGAAGTAGACATTCCCCAGACTATCCCTTTAAGGTTTGGGTTAGACTACCATACCTCATATCTTTAGAAGTAGACGTTCCCCAGACTATCCCTTTAAGGTTCGGGTTAGACTACCATACCTCATATCTTTAGAAGTAGACATTCCCCAGACTATCCCTTTAAGGTTCGGGTTAGACTACCATACCTCATATCTTTAGAAGTAGACGTTCCCCAGACTATCCCTTTAAGGTTCGGGGTTAGACTACCATACCTCATATCTTTAGAAGTAGACATTCCCCAGACTATCCCTTTAAGGTCGGGGGTTAGACTACCATACCTCATATCTTTAGAAGTAGACATTCCCCAGACTATCCCTTTAAGGTTCGGGGTTAGACTACCATACCTCATATCTTTAGAATAATAATAATAATAATAATGCCATTTAGCGTTCCCCAGACTATCCAAAGGGACTACAGTCCCATTTAAGGTTTGGGTGGTCCCGGGGATCGAACCCACTACCATACCTCATATCTTTAGAAGTAGACATTCCCCAGACTATCCCTTTAAGGTTGGGGTTAGACTACCATACCTCATATCTTTAGAAGTAGACATTCCCCAGACTATCCCTTTAAGGTTTGGGTTAGACTACCATACCTCATATCTTTAGAAGTAGACATTCCCCAGACTATCCCTTTAAGGTTTGGGTTAGACTACCATACCTCATATCTTTAGAAGTAGACATTCCCCAGACTATCCCTTTAAGGTTCGGGGTTAGACTACCATACCTCATATCTTTAGAAGTAGACATTCCCCAGACTATCCCTTTAAGGTTTGGGTTAGACTACCATACCTCATATCTTTAGAAGTAGACATTCCCCAGACTATCCCTTTAAGGTTCGGGTTAGACTACCATA
>NW_026281205.1:55000-69177 GCF_023373465.1 Oncorhynchus keta
GACCAGAGGATAGAGGTTATAGACCAGAGGATAGAGATTATAGATAGAGGTTATAGACCAGAGGATAGAGGTTATAGACCAGAGGATAGAGGTTATAGATAGAGGTTATAGACCAGAGGATAGAGGTTATAGATAGAGGTTATAGACCAGAGGATAGAGGTTATAGACCAGAGGATATAGGTTATAGACCAGAGGATAGAGGTTATAGACCAGAGAATAGAGGTTATAGATAGAGGTTATAGACCAGATGATAGAGGTTATAGATAGAGGTTATAGACCAGAGGATAGAGGTTATAGACCAGAGGATAGAGGTTATAGACCAGAGGATAGAGGTTATAGATAGAGGTTATAGACCAGAGGATAGAGGTTATAGACAGAGGTTATAGACCAGAGGATAGAGGTTATAGACCAGAGGATAGAGATTATAGACCAGAGGATAGAGGTTATAGACCAGAGGATAGAGGTTATAGATAGAGGTTATAGACCAGAGAATAGAGGTTATAGACCAGAGGATATAGGTTATAGACCAGAGGATAGAGGTTATAGACCAGAGAATAGAGGTTATAGATAGAGGTTATAGACCAGATGATAGAGGTTATAGATAGAGGTTATAGACCAGAGGATAGAGGTTATAGACCAGAGGATAGAGGTTATAGACCAGAGGATAGAGGTTATAGACCAGAGGATAGAGGTTATAGATAGAGGTTATAGACCAGAGGATAGAGGTTATAGACCAGAGGATAGAGGTTATAGATAGAGGTTATAGACCAGAGGATAGAGGTTATAGACCAGAGGATAGAGGTTATAGATAGAGGTTATAGACCAGAGGATAGAGGTTATAGACCAGAGGATAGAGGTTATAGACCAGAGGATAGAGGTTATAGACCAGAGGATAGATAGAGGTTATAGACCAGAGAATAGAGGTTATAGACCAGAGGATAGAGGTTATAGACCAGAGGATAGAGGTTATAGACCAGAGGATAGAGGTTATAGACCAGAGGATAGAGGTTATAGATAGAGGTTATAGATAGAGGTTATAGACCAGAGGATAGAGGTTATCGACCAGAGGATAGAGGTTATAGACCAGAGGTTAGAGGTTATAGACCAGAGGATAGAGGTTATAGACCAGAGGATAGAGTTATTGATCATACTCACTGTTCCAGATAGATCTATATATACCAGATCATACTCACTGTTCCAGATAGATCTATATATACCAGATCATACTCACTGTTCCAGATAGATCTATATATACCAGATCATACTCACTGTTCCAGATAGATCTATATATACCAGATCATACTCACTGATCCAGATAGATCTATATATACCAGATCATACTCACTGTTCCAGATAGATCTATATATACCAGATCATACTCACTCCTCCAGATAGATCTATATATACCAGATCATACTCACTGATCCAGATAGATCTATATATACCAGATCATACTCACTCCTCCAGATAGATCTCCACATATTTCCCGAAGCGACTGGAGTTGTCGTTGCGAACTGTTTTGGCATTTCCAAAGGATTCTAGAAGAGGGGCTGCCTCAAGAATCTGGCAACGTATTCAGAGATAAAACATCAGAATGAAAATATCATCATGTAGAACAAGTCCAGTGTAGCTAGCTACTCTACAGAACACAGCAGGTAGAACATGCAGACAGTGTAGCTAGCTAATCTACAGAACACAGCAGGTAGAACATGCAGACAGTGTAGCTAGCTAATCTACAGAACACAGCAGGTAGAACATGCAGACAGTGTAGCTAGCTACTCTACAGAACACAGCAGGTAGAACATGTAGACAGCTAGCTACTCTACAGAACACAGCAGGTAGAACATGTAGACAGCTAGCTACTCTACAGAACACAGCAGGTAGAACATGTAGACAGCTAGCTACTCTACAGAACACAGCAGGTAGAACATGTAGACAGCTAGCTACTCTACAGAACACAGCAGGCAGAACATGCAGACAGCTAGCTACTCTACAGAACACAGCAGAACAGTCACAACAGTAAACAGAGACACAGTGTGAACAGTCACAACAGCAGAGCGCAGAGACAGTCTGAACAGTCACAACAGTAAACAGAGACACAGTATATGATAGTATAGTAATAGAATGGAATGATATTATGGTAATAGAATGGAATGATAGTATGGTAATATAATGGAATGATAGTATGGTAATATAATGGAATGATAGTATGGTAATATAATGGAATGATAGTATGGTAATAGAATGGAATGATAGTATGGTAATATAATGGAATGATAGTACGGTAATAGAATGGAATGATAGTATGGTAATAGAATGGAATATGATAGTATGGTAATAGAATGGAATGATAGTATGGTAATAGAATGGAATGATAGTATGGTAATAGAATGGAATGATAGTATGGTAATAGAATGGAATGATAGTATGGTAATAGAATGGAATGATAGTATGGTAATAGAATGGAATGATAGTATGGTAATAGAATGGAATGATAGTATGGTAATAGAATGGAATGATAGTATGGTAATATAATGGAATGATAGTATGGTAATATAATGGAATATGATAGTATGGTAATATAATGGAATGATAGTATGGTAATAGAATGGAATGATAGTATGGTAATAGAATGGAATGATAGTATGGTAATATAATGGAATATGATAGTATGGTAATATAATGGAATGATAGTATGGTAATAGAATGGAATGATAGTATGGTAATAGAATGGAATGATAGTATGGTAATAGAATGGAATGATAGTATGGTAATAGAATGGAATGATAGTATGGTAATAGAATGGAATGATAGTATGGTAATAGAATGGAATGATAGTATGGTAATAGAATGGAATGATAGTATGGTAATAGAATGGAATATGATAGTATGGTAATAGAATGGAATGATAGTATGGTAATAGAATGGAATGATAGTATGGTAATAGAATGGAATGATAGTATGGTAATAGAATGGAATATGATAGTATGGTAATATAATGGAATGATAGTATGGTAATAGAATGGAATGATAGTATGGTAATAGAATGGAATGATAGTATGGTAATAGAATGGAATATGATAGTATGGTAATAGAATGGAATGATAGTATGGTAATAGAATGGAATGATAGTATGGTAATAGAATGGAATGATAGTATGGTAATAGAATGGAATGATAGTATGGTAATAGAATGGAATGATAGTATGGTAATAGAATGGAATGATAGTATGGTAATAGAATGGAATGATAGTATGGTAATAGAATGGAATGATAGTATGGTAATAGAATGGAATGATAGTATGGTAATAGAATGGAATGATAGTATGGTAATAGAATGGAATATGATAGTATGGTAATAGAATGGAATGATAGTATGGTAATATAATGGAATGATAGTATGGTAATATAATGGAATATGATAGTATGGTAATAGAATGGAATGATAGTATGGTAATAGAATGGAATGATAGTATGGTAATAGAATGGAATGATAGTATGGTAATAGAATGGAATATGATAGTATGGTAATAGAATGGAATGATAGTATGGTAATATAATGGAATGATAGTATGGTAATATAATGGAATGATAGTATGGTAGTATAATGGAATGATAGTATGGTAATAGTATGGAATATGATAGTACGGTAATAGAATGGAATATGATAGTATGGTAATATAATGGAATGATAGTATGGTAATAGAATGGAATGATAGTATGGTAATAGAATGGAATGATAGTATGGTAATAGAATGGAATATGATAGTATGGTAATAGAATGGAATGATAGTATGGTAATAGAATGGAATGATAGTATGGTAATAGAATGGAATGATAGTATGGTAATAGAATGGAATGATAGTATGGTAATAGAATGGAATGATAGTATGGTAATAGAATGGAATGATAGTATGGTAATAGAATGGAATGATAGTATGGTAATAGAATGGAATGATAGTATGGTAATAGAATGGAATGATAGTATGGTAATAGAATGGAATGATAGTATGGTAATAGAATGGAATATGATAGTATGGTAATAGAATGGAATGATAGTATGGTAATAGAATGGAATGATAGTATGGTAATAGAATGGAATGATAGTATGGTAATAGAATGGAATGATAGTATGGTAATAGAATGGAATGATAGTATGGTAATATAATGGAATGATAGTATGGTAATAGAATGGAATGATAGTATGGTAATAGAATGGAATATAATAGTATGGTAATAGAATGGAATGATAGTATGGTAATAGAATGGAATGATAGTATGGTAATAGAATGGAATGATAGTATGGTAATAGAATGGAATGATAGTATGGTAATAGAATGGAATGATAGTATGGTAATAGAATGGAATGATAGTATGGTAATAGAATGGAATGATAGTATGGTAATAGAATGGAATGATAGTATGGTAATATAATGGAATGATAGTACGGTAATAGAATGGAATATGATAGTATGGTAATAGAATGGAATGATAGTATGGTAATAGAATGGAATATGATAGTATGGTAATAGAATGGAATATGATAGTATGGTAATAGAATGGAATATAATAGTATGGTAATAGAATGGAATATAATAGTATGGTAATAGAATGGAATATAATAGTATGGTAATAGAATGGAATGATAGTATGGTAATATAATGGAATGATAGTATGGTAATAGAATGGAATATAATAGTATGGTAATAGAATGGAATATAATAGTATGGTAATAGAATGGAATATAATAGTATGGTAATAGAATGGAATGATAGTATGGTAATAGAATGGAATGATAGTACGGTAATAGAATGGAATATGATAGTATGGTAATAGAATGGAATATGATAGTATGGTAATATAATGGAATGATAGTATGGTAATAGAATGGAATGATAGTATGGTAATATAATGGAAATGATAGTATGGTAATATAATGGAAATGATAGTATGGTAATAGAATGGAATGATAGTATGGTAATAGAATGGAATGATAGTATGGTAATAGAATGGAATGATAGTATGGTAATAGAATGGAATGATAGTATGGTAATATAATGGAATATGATAGTATGGTAATAGAATGGAATATGATAGTATGGTAATAGAATGGAATGATAGTATGGTAATATAATGGAATGATAGTATGGTAATATAATGGAATGATAGTATGGTAATATAATGGAATGATAGTATGGTAATATAATGGAATGATAGTATGGTAATATAATGGAATGATAGTATGGTAATAGAATGGAATATGATAGTATGGTAATAGAATGGAATATGATAGTATGGTAATATAATGGAATGATAGTATGGTAATAGAATGGAATGATAGTATGGTAATAGAAGGGAATATGATAGTATGGTAATATAATGGAATGATAGTATGGTAATAGAATGGAATGATAGTATGGTAATAGAATGGAATGATAGTATGGTAATAGAATGGAATGATAGTATGGTAATAGAATGGAATGATAGTATGGTAATAGAATGGAATGATAGTATGGTAATAGAATGGAATGATAGTATGGTAATAGAATGGAATGATAGTATGGTAATAGAATGGAATGACAGTATGGTAATAGAATGGAATGATAGTATGGTAATAGAATGGAATATGATAGTATGCTAATAGAATGGAATGATAGTATGGTAATAGAATGGAATGATAGTATGGTAATATAATGGAATGATAGTATGGTAATAGAATGGAATGATAGTATGGTAATAGAATGGAATGATATTATGGTAATAGAATGGAATATGATAGTATGGTAATAGAATGGAATGATAGTATGGTAATAGAATGGAATGATAGTATGGTAATAGAATGGAATGATAGTATGGTAATAGAATGGAATTATAGTATGGTAATAGAATGGAATGATAGTATGGTAATAGAATGGAATGATAGTATGGTAATAGAATGGAATATGATAGTATGGTAATATAATGGAATGATAGTATGGTAATAGAATGGAATGATAGTATGGTAATATAATGGAATGATAGTATGGTAATAGAATGGAATGATAGTATGGTAATAGAATGGAATGATAGTATGGTAATAGAATGGAATGATAGTATGGTAATAGAATGGAATGATAGTATGGTAATAGAATGGAATGATAGTATGGTAATAGAATGGAATGATAGTATGGTAATAGAATGGAATGATAGTATGGTAATAGAATGGAATATGATAGTATGGTAATATAATGGAATGATAGTATGGTAATATAATGGAATATGATAGTATGGTAATATAATGGAATGATAGTATGGTAATAGAATGGAATGATAGTATGGTAATAGAATGGAATGATAGTATGGTAATAGAATGGAATGATAGTATGGTAATAGAATGGAATGATAGTATGGTAATAGAATGGAATGATAGTATGGTAATAGAATGGAATGATAGTATGGTAATAGAATGGAATGATAGTATGGTAATAGAATGGAATGATAGTATGGTAATAGAATGGAATGATAGTATGGTAATAGAATGGAATGATAGTATGGTAATAGAATGGAATGATAGTATGGTAATAGAATGGAATGATAGTATGGTAATATAATGGAATGATAGTATGGTAATAGAATGGAATGATAGTATGGTAATAGAATGGAATGATAGTATGGTAATAGAATGGAATGATAGTATGGTAATAGAATGGAATGATAGTATGGTAATAGAATGGAATGATAGTATGGTAATATAATGGAATGATAGTACGGTAATAGAATGGAATGATAGTATGGTAATAGAATGGAATGATAGTATGGTAATAGAATGGAATGATAGTATGGTAATAGAATGGAATGATAGTATGGTAATAGAATGGAATGATAGTATGGTAATAGAATGGAATATGATAGTATGGTAATAGAATGGAATGATAGTATGGTAATATAATGGAATGATAGTATGGTAATAGAATGGAATGATAGTATGGTAATAGAATGGAATGATAGTATGGTAATAGAATGGAATGATAGTATGGTAATATAATGGAATGATAGTATGGTAATAGAATGGAATATGATAGTATGGTAATAGAATGGAATATGATAGTACGGTAATAGAATGGAATATGATAGTATGGTAATTGAGACACAAACCAAGCTTTACTGAACACTGACAGACAGAGAGGCATGCAGAAACCAACTACCTTAATCTGAGCAGCACAGAGACACAGGGAGTCAGACACAGGAAGACAAGGTTAGGATACAGAAGTGTGTGTGAGAGTGTGTGTGTGTTTACCTGTTGTGTAATGTTGTGTTTGTGGTGTATTGCTGCTAGGTAACGCAGCAGCAGTTTAGTGGCCTCAGTCTTCCCTGATCCACTCTCCCCACTGAAACACACACAGAACTTAATGTCAATATAAACACTAACACAGCACCAACACACAGGTCACTACTGGAGCTGAAGTTAGTGCTGAGTACAAACTAAACAAGACGCATGCTTTTTTTCCGTGAAGAAGTTGGTCAAGGTTGGTTTCTTTTACAGAAACAAAGCATGTCTGACTTTTGTTAATAGGAAGGACATTGTCCAGGACACTTTTATGTCTATTTTAGATTCTGGGGATATTATCTATATGCACGCAGCACTATACTTAAACCCCTAGATGCTGTTTTCCACTGTGCCCTTAGGTTTATTGCCGGTGATGGTTCTAGAACTCACCATTGCTCCCTTAGGTTTATTACGGTGATGGTTCTAGAACTCACCATTGTTCCCTTAGGTTTATTACCGGTGATGGTTCTAGAACTCACCATTGTTCCCTTAGGTTTATTACCGGTGATGGTTCTAGAACTCACCATTGTTCCCTTAGGTTTATTACCGGTGATGGTTCTAGAACTCACCATTGTTCCCTTAGGTTTATTACCGGTGATGGTTCTAGAACTCACCATTGTTCCCTTAGGTTTATTACGGTGATGGTTCTAGAACTCACCATTGTTCCCTTAGGTTTATTACCGGTGATGGTTCTAGAACTCACCATTGTTCCCTTAGGTTTATTACTGGTGATGGTTCTAGAACTCACCATTGTTCCCTTAGGTTTATTACTGGTGATGGTTCTAGAACTCACCATTGTTCCCTTAGGTTTATTACCGGTGATGGTTCTAGAACTCACCATTGTTCCCTTAGGTTTATTACCGGTGATGGTTCTAGAACTCACCATTGTTCCCTTAGGTTTATTACCGGTGATGGTTCTAGAACTCACCATTGTTCCCTTAGGTTTATTACCGGTGATGGTTCTAGAACTCACCATTGTTCCCTTAGGTTTATTACCGGTGATGGTTCTAGAACTCACCATTGTGTTTTGTATTCAAAAGTGGGTTGGGCCTCTTTGTATGTAAGGAAAGAGCAGCATTCTCTTGTGTTTATTTACAAATCATTCAGGCAGAAACTTCCTATGTATCTATCATCATTATTTCAGACTTCCAAATGACCAACCCTGGTCTCAAGCTTAGATAACACTGGAGGCCCCTTCGGTCTCCACAGAGTTGGGTAATGCTAATTTTAGTGTTTTGGGGCCCTTTATGGGGGAACAAGTTACAGAGCTGTCTGAGATGTTCTGGTCCTCCTGGGTCGTTCAGATAAACCTGTCTGTTTCATTTTATTTGGTATGCGTTGGATGTGTTTCTGCAGGGCTCATCTGGAAAAGATACCCTCAGGTCTCAGAATGACTTCCCTGTCAAAATTAAGGCCAAAAAACAACAAGCCTTCCCTTCCCTCCGCGGCCAACAGCTTTACCACTAAACACCATCATTATGATCCAGTCCAGAGTAGACCTGTGTACTCGGTGTAGGGTGATGGTACAAGCCTTTCCTTCCCTCCAACAGCTTTACCACTAAACACCATCATTATGATCCAGTCCAGAGTAGACCTGTGTACTCGGTGTAGGGTGATGGTACAAGCCTTTCCTTCCCTCCAACAGCTTTACCACTAAACACCATCATTATGATCCAGTCCAGAGTAGACCTGTGTGCTCGGTGTAGGGTGACGGTACAAGCCTTTCCTTCCCTCCAACAGCTTTACCACTAAACACCATCATTATGATCCAGTCCAGAGTAGACCTGTGTTCTCGGTGTAGGGTGATGGTACAAGCCTTTCCTTCCCTCCAACAGCTTTACCACTAAACACCATCATTATGATCCAGTTCAGAGTAGACCTGTGTTCTCGGTGTAGGGTGATGGTACAAGCCTTTCCTTCCCTCCAACAGCTTTACCACTAAACACCATCATTATGATCCAGTCCAGAGTAGACCTGTGTGCTCGGTGTAGGGTGATGGTACAAGCCTTTCCTTCCCTCCAACAGCTTTACCACTAAACACCATCATTATGATCCAGTTCAGAGTAGACCTGTGTGCTCGGTGTAGGGTGATGGTACAAGCCTTTCCTTCCCTCCAACAGCTTTACCACTAAACACCATCATTATGATCCAGTCCAGAGTAGACCTGTGTGCTCGGTGTAGGGTGATGGTACAAGCCTTTCCTTCCCTCCAACAGCTTTACCACTAAACACCATCATTATGATCCAGTTCAGAGTAGACCTGTGTACTCGGTGTAGGGTGACGGTACAAGCCTTTCCTTCCCTCCAACAGCTTTACCACTAAACACCATCATTATGATCCAGTTCAGAGTAGACCTGTGTGCTCGGTGTAGGGTGATGGTACAAGCCTTTCCTTCCCTCCAACAGCTTTACCACTAAACACCATCATTATGATCCAGTCCAGAGTAGACCTGTGTACTCGGTGTAGGGTGACGGTACAAGCCTTTCCTTCCCTCCAACAGCTTTACCACTAAACACCATCATTATGATCCAGTTCAGAGTAGACCTGTGTGCTCGGTGTAGGGGGTGACGGTACCGGGGAGGTTTCAGTTAACCAGAGACGGAGAGCTGAAACAGTAACGCTGGAATGTGCTCACTGGGCCAACTTCACACTCCCTCTGAGACATGATATGATACCGGCCCAGACATGGCTGGTCTTTCCTTACAGATGTCTCCGTCAGAACACAGCTAGAGTGTCCCAGATGGGGGGGTCGTCAGGACACAGCTAGAGTGTCCCAGATGGGGGGGGGGGTCGTCAGAACACAGCTAGAGTGTCCCAGATGGGGGGGCAGGTCGTCAGAACACAGCTAGAGTGTCCCAGATATATAAAATATATCAGATGGGGGGGCAGGTCGTCAGAACACAGCTAGAGTGTCCCAGATGGGGGCAGGTCGTCAGAACACAGCTAGAGTGTCCCAGATGGGGGGGGGCAGTCGTCAGAACACAGCTAGAGTGTCCCAGATGGGGGGGTCGTCAGAACACAGCTAGAGTGTCCCAGATGGGGGGCAGGTCGTCAGAACACAGCTAGAGTGTCCCAGATGGGGGGGTCGTCAGGACACAGCTAGAGGCTAGAGTGTCCCAGATGGGGGGTCGTCAGAACACAGCTAGAGTGTCCCAGATGGGGGGTCGTCAGAACACAGCTAGAGTGTCCCAGATGGGGGGGGGTCGTCAGAACACAGCTAGAGTGTCCCAGATGGGGGGGGGGTCGTCAGAACACAGCTAGAGTGTCCCAGATGGGGGGGGTCGTCAGGACACAGCTAGAGTGTCCCAGATGGGGGGGCAGGTCGTCAGAACACAGCTAGAGTGTCCCAGATATATAAAAATATATCAGATGGAGGGGGGCAGGTCGTCAGAACACAGCTAGAGTGTCCCAGATGGGGGGAACACAGGTCGTCAGAACACAGCTAGAGTGTCCCAGATGTCAGAACACAGGGGGGCAGGTCGTCAGAACACAGCTAGAGTGTCCCAGATGGGGGTCGTCAGGACACAGCTAGAGTGTCCCAGACAGCAGGTGTCTTCCCATCTGGGTCCCCAGGACAAAGTTTAGGAAACGCTGGGCTAGAGCGTATCAGGAGGAAGCAGTTGTGAAGTTACCTGATTATAATAACCTGGTTCTGTTTGGCATCCATCATGTTGGTGTAGGAGACGTTTGCTATGGCAAACAGGTGTCTGAGGAGGACCACAGAATGGACACAGAGATAAAACATTAGCATGAATAACACATCATTTAGCACACAATACACCAATAATACACACAATACACCAATAATACACACAATACACAAATAATACACACAATACACCAATAATACACACAATACACCAATAATACACACAGTACACCAATAATACACACAATACACCAATAATACACACAATACACCAATAACACACCAATACCAATAACACACAATACACCAATAACACACACAATACACCAATAATACACACAATACACCAATAACACACAATACACCAATAACACACACAATACACCAATAATACACACAATACACCAATAATACACAATACACCAATAACACACCAATAACACACAATACACCAATAACACACACAATACACCAATAATACACACAATACACCAATAATACACACAATACACCAATAATACACACAATACACCAATAATACACAATACACCAATAACACACCAATAACACACAATACACCAATAACACACACAATACACCAATAATACACACAATACACCAATAATACACAATACACCAATAACACACCAATAACACACAATACACCAATAACACACACAATACACCAATAATACACAATACACCAATAATACACACAGTACACCAATAACACACCAATAACACACAATACACCAATAATACACACAATACACCAATAATACACAATACACCAATAATACACACAATACACCAATAATACACAATACACCAATAATACACACAATACACCAATAATACACAATACACCAATAATACACACAATACACCAATAACACACAATACACCAATAATACGCCAATAACACACAGTACACCAATAATACACACAATACACCAATAATACGCCAATAACACACAGTACACCAATAATACACACAATACACCAATAACACACAATACACCAATAATACGCAAATAACACACAGTACACCAATAATACACACAATACACCAATAATACACCAATAACCAATAACACACAGTACATCAATAATACACACAATACACCAATAATACACATTATACACCAATAATACACACTATACACCAATAATACACACAGTACACCAATAACACACACAATACACCAATAACACACAATACACCAATAAAATAATACACACAATACACCAATAATACCACACAATACACGAATAATACACACAATACACCAATAACACACACAATACCAATAATACACACAATACACCAATAATACACAACCAATAATACACACAGTACACCAATAATACACACAGTACACCAATAATACACACAAAACACCAATAATACACACAATACACCAATAATACACAATACACCAATAACACCAATAACACACAACACACCAATAATACACAATACACCAATAATATACAATACACCCAATAATACACACAATACACACAATAATACACAATACACCAATAATGCACAATACACCAATAACACACACAGTACACCAATAATACCAATAACACACATTACACCAATAACACACACAATACACCAATAATACACACAATACACCAATAATACACACAATACACCAATAACACACACAATACACCAATAACACACCATCCACCAACAATACACACAATACACCAATAACACACAGTACACCAATAATACACACAATACACCAATAATACACACAATACACCAATAATACACACAATACACCAATAATACACACAATACACCAATAACACACACAATACACCAATAACACACAATACACCAATAACACACAGTACACCAATAACACACAATACACCAATAATACACACAATACACCAATAATACACACAATACACCAATAATACACACAATACACCAATAATACACCAATACACCAATAATACACACAATACACCAATAACACCAATAACACACAATACACGAATTAGACACACAATACACCAATATTACACAATACACCAATAACACACAATACACCAATAATACACACAATACACCAATAATACACAATACACCAATAAAACACAATACACCAATAACACACAATACACCAATAACACACACAGTACACCAATAACACACAATACACCAATAATACACACAATACACCAATAATACACACAATACACCAATAAAACACAATACACCAATAATACACACAATACACCAATAAAACACAATACACCAATAACACACCATACACCAATAACACACACAATACACCAATAACACACAATACACCAATAATACACACAATACACCAATAATACACACAATACACCAATAACACACACAATACACCAATAACACACCATCCACCAACAATACACACAATACACCAATAACACACAGTACACCAATAATACACACAATACACCAACAATACACACAATACACCAATAATACACACAGTACACCAATAATACACACAATACACCAATAATACACAATACACCAATAACACACAATACACCAATAACACACAGTACACCAATAACACACAATACACCAATAATACACACAATACACCAATAATACACACAATACACCAATAATACACACAATACACCAATAATACACCAATACACCAATAATACACACAATACACCAATAACACCAATAACACACAATACACGAATTAGACACACAATACACCAATATTACACAATACACCAATAACACACAATACACCAATAATACACACAATACACCAATAATACACACAATACACCAATAAAACACAATACACCAATAACACACAATACACCAATAACACACACAGTACACCAATAACACACAATACACCAATAATACACACAATACACCAATAATACACACAATACACCAATAAAACACAATACACCAATAACACACCATACACCAATAACACACACAATACACCAATAACACACAATACACCAATAATACACACAATACACCAATAACACACACAATACACCAATAATACACACAATACACCAATAACACCAATAACACACACAATAATACACACAATACACCAATAACACCACAATAACACACACAATAACACACAATACCAATAACACAGTACAATAACACACAATACATCAATAATACACAATACACCAATAATACACA
>NW_026281206.1:0-9063 GCF_023373465.1 Oncorhynchus keta
CACTGGAGATAGGGCCGTTATGAGTTAACCTGGGTCTCTTCCACCACCCTGTTCACACCAGACTTCTTTATCACACTGGAGATAGGAGAGAGACAGACAGGACAGTTATCACACTGGAGATAGGGCCGTTATGAGTTAACCTGGGTCTCTTCCACACCACCCCTGTTCACGCCAGACTTCTTTATCACACTGGAGATAGGGAAGACAGACAGGACAGTTATCACACTGGAGATAGGAGAGAGACAGACAGGACAGTTATCACACTGGAGATAGGAGAGAGAGACAGGACAGTTATCACACTGTAGAGCAGGGCCGTTATGAGTTAACCTGGGTCTCTTCCACACCACCCTGTTCACCAGACTTCTTTATCACACTGGAGATAGGAGAGGACAGACAGGACAGTTATCACACTGGAGATAGGAGAGAGACAGACAGGACAGTTATCACACTGGAGATAGGGCGTTATGAGTTAACCTGGGTCTCTTCCACACCACCCTGTTCACACCGAACTTCTTTGTCACTGGAGATAGGAGAGAGACGAATAGGACAGTTATCACACTGGAGATAGGGCCGTTATGAGTTAACCTGGGTCTCTTCCACACCCACCCTGTTCCGCCAGACTTCTTTATCACACTGGAGATAGGAGAGAGACAGACAGGACGTTTATCACTGGAGATAGGAGAGAGAGAGACAGGACAGTTATCACACTGTAGACAGGGCCGTTATGAGTTAACCTGGGTCTCTTCCACACCACCCTGTTCACACCAGACTTCTTTATCACACTGGAGATAGGAGAGAGAGACAGACAGGACAGTTATCACACTGGAGATAGGGAGAGAGACAGACAGGACAGTTATCACACTGTAGACAGGGCCGTTATGAGTTAACCTGGGTCTCTTCACCACCCTGTTCACACCCAGACTTCTTTATCACACTGGAGATAGGAGAGAGACAGACAGGACAGTTATCACACTGTAGACAGGGCCGTTATGAGTTAACCTGGGTCTCTTCCACACCACCCTGTTCACACCAGACTTCTTTATCACACTGGAGATAGGAGAGAGACAGACAGGACAGTTATCACACTGGAGATAGGAGAAGACAGACAGGACAGTTATCACACAGGGCCGTTATGAGTTAACCTGGGTCTCTTCCACACCACCCTGTTCACACCAGACTTCTTTATCACACTGGAGATAGGAGAGAGACAGACAGGACAGTTATCACACTGGAGATAGGAGAGAGACAGACAGGACGTTATCACTGGAGATAGGAGAGAGACAGGAGTTATCACACTGTAGACAGGGCCGTTATGAGTTAACCTGGGTCTCTTCCACACCACCCTGTTCACACCAGACTTCTTTATCACACTGGAGATAGGAGAGAGACAGACAGGACAGTTATCACACTGGAGATAGGAGAGAGACAGACAGGACAGTTATCACACTGGAGATAGGGCCGTTATGAGTTAACCCTGGGTCTCTTCCACACCACCCTGTTCACCCAGACTTCTTTATCACACTGGAGATAGGAGAGAGACAGACAGGACAGTTATCACACTGGAGACAGGGCCGTTATGAGTTAACCTGGGTCTCTTCCACACCACCCGTGTTCACACCAGACTTCTTTATCACACTGGAGATAGGAGAGAGACAGACAGGACAGTTATCCACACTGGAGATAGGAGAGAGAGAGAGACAGGACAGTTATCACACTGTAGACAGGGCCGTTATGAGTTAACCTGGGTCTCTTCCACACCACCCTGTTCACACCAGACTTCTTTATCACACTGG
This sequence comes from Oncorhynchus keta, assembly GCF_023373465.1. Lineage (NCBI taxonomy): Eukaryota > Metazoa > Chordata > Actinopteri > Salmoniformes > Salmonidae > Oncorhynchus > Oncorhynchus keta. Next base: position 1,794 of record NW_026281206.1, read on the forward strand.
AGATAGGAGAGAGACAGACAGGACAGTTATCACACTGTAGACAGGGCCGTTATGAGTTAACCTGGGTCTCTTCCACACCACCCTGTTTCACACCAGACTTCTTTATCACACTGGAGATAGGAGAGAGACCCAGACAGGACAGTTATCACACTGTAGACAGGGGTATGAGTTAACCTGGTCTCTTCCCACACCACCCTGTTCACACCATACTTCTTTATCACACTGGAGATGGGGAGAGAGACAGACAGGACAGTTATCACTGGAGATAGGAGAGAGACAGACAGGACAGTTATCACACTGGAGATAGGGCCGTTATGAGTTAACCTGGGTCTCTTCCACACCACCCTGTTCACACCAGACTTCTTTATCACACTGGAGATAGGAGAGAGACAGACAGGACAGTTATCACTGGAGATAGGGAAGACAGACAGGAGAATTATCTCACTGGAAATAGGAGAGAGACAGACAGGACAGTTATCACACTGTAGACAGGGCCGTTATGAGTTAACCTGGGTCTCTTCCACACCACCTATTTCCCGCCCAGACTTCTTTTATCACACTGGAAATAGAAGAGACAGACAGGACAGTTATCAAACTGGAGATAGGAGGAAGAGAGACAGACAGGACAGTTATCACACTGTAGACAGGGCCGTTGTGAGTTAACCTGGGTCTCTTACCACCCTGTTCACACCAGACTTCTTTATCACACTGGAGATAGGAGAGAGACAGACAGGACAGTTATCACACTGGAGATAGGGCCGTTATGAGTTAACCTGGGTCTCTTCCACACCACCCTGTTCACACCAGACTTCTTTATCACACTGGAGATAGGAGAAGAGAGACAGACAGGACAGTTATCACACTGGAGATAGGGCCGTTATGAGTTAACCTGGGTCTCTTCCACACCACCCTGTTCACACCAGACTTCTTTATCACACTGGAGATAGGAGAGAGACAGACAGGAGAATTATCTCACTGGAAATAGGAGGAAGAGAGACAGACAGGACAGTTATCACACTGGAGATAGGGCCATTATGAGTTAACCTGGGTCTCTTCCACACCACCCTGTTCACACCAGACTTCTTTATCACACTGGAGATAGGAGAGAGACAGACAGGACAGTTATCACACTGGAGATAGGAGAGAGACAGACAGGAGAATTAGCTCACTGGAAATAGGAGAGAGACAGACAGGAGAATTAGCTCACTGGAAATGAGGAGAGAGACAGACAGGAGAAAATTATCTCTGGAAATAGGAGAGAGAGGGCAGACAGGACAGTTATCTGGAGATAGGAGAAGTGGACAGGACAGTTATCACTGGAGATAGAGAGAGACAAGACAGGACAGTTATCACACTGGAGATAGGAAGACAGACAGGAGAATTATCTCACTGGAGATAGAAGAGAGACAGGCAGGAGAATTATCTCACTGGAGATAGGGAGAGAGACAGACAAGAGAATTGTCTCCATGGAAATAAGAAGCGAGAGACAGACAGGATAATTATCTCACTGGAGATAGGAGAGAGACAGACAGGACAGTTATCATAGACATTTAGTAAGGTAGTGATGAAATTAGTAGTTATGATTTAGCCAGTCCGTGTCACAAAAGGGCATTACATTTATAGTTCACTACCTGTGACCAGGCTCTAGATAAAGGAATAGGAGTTCATTTATAGTTCACTACCTGTGACCAGGCTCTAGATAAAGGAATAGGGAGTTCATTTATAGTTCACTACCTGTGACCAGGCTCTAGATAAGGAATGGGGAGTTCATTTATAGTTCACTACCTGTGACCAGGCTCTAGATAAAGGAATAGGGAGTTCATTTATAGTTCACTACCTGTGACCAGGCTCTAGATAAGGAATAGAGTTCATTATAGTTCACTACATGTGACAAGGCTCTAGATAAAGAAATAGGGAGTTCATTTATAGTTGACTACCTGTGACCAGGCTCTAGATAAGGAATAGGGAGTTCATTTATAGTTCACTACCTGTGACCAGGCTCTAGATAAAGGAATAGGGAGTTCATTTATAGTTCACTACCTGTGACCAGGCTCTAGATAAAGGAATAGAGAGTTCATTTATAGTTCACTACCTGTGACCAGGCTCTAGATAAAGGAATAGAGAGTTCATTTTATAGTTCACTACCTGCGACAGGCTCTAGATAAAGGAATAGAGAGTTCATTTATAGTTCACTACCTGCGACCAGGCTCTAGATAAGGAATAGGGAGTTCATTTATAGTTCACTACCTGTGACCAGGCTCTAGATAAAGGAATGGAGAGTTCATTTATAGTTCACTACCTGTGACCAGGCTCTAGATAAAGGAATGGGGAGTTAATTTATAGTTCACTACCTGCGACCAGGCTCTAGATAAAGGAATGGAGAGTTAATTTATAGTTCACTACCTGTGACCAGGCTCTAGATAAAGGAATGGAGAGTTCATTTATAGTTCACTACCTGCGACCAGGCTCTAGATAAAGGAATGGAGAGTTAATTTATAGTTCACTACCTGTGACCAGGCTCTAGATAAAGGAATAGGGAGTTCATTTATAGTTCACTACCTGTGACCAGGCTCTAGATAAAGGAATGGAGAGTTAATTTATAGTTCACTACCTGCGACCAGGCTCTAGATAAAGGAATGGGAGTTCATTTATAGTTCACTACCTGCGACCAGGCTCTAGATAAATGAATGGAAGTTAATTTATAGTTCACTACCTGTGACCAGGCTCTAGGTAAAGGAATGGAGAGTTAATTTATAGTTCACTACCTGTGACCAGGCTCTAGATAAAGGAATGGAAGTTAATTTATAGTTCACTACCTGCGACCAGGCTCTAGATAAAGGAATAGGGAGTTCATTTATAGTTCACTACCTGTGACCAGGCTCTAGATAAAGGAATAGGGAGTTCATTTATAGTTCACTACCTGCGACCAGGCTCTAGATAAGGAATAGGGAGTTCATTTATAGTTCACTACCTGCGACCAGGCTCTAGATAAGGAATAGGGAGTTCATTTATAGTTCACTACCTGTGACCAGGCTCTAGATAAAGGAATGGAGAGTTCATTTATAGTTCACTACCTGTGACCAGGCTCTAGATAAAGGAATGGGGAGTTAATTTATAGTTCACTACCTGTGACCAGGCTCTAGATAAAGGAATGGGGAGTTCATTTATAGTTCACTACCTGTGACCAGGCTCTAGATAAAGGAATAGGGAGTTCATTTATAGTTCACTACCTGTGACCAGGCTCTAGATAAAGGAATGGAGAGTTAATTTATAGTTCACTACCTGTGACCAGGCTCTAGATAAAGGAATGGAGAGTTAATTTATAGTTCACTACCTGTGACCAGGCTCTAGATAAAGGAATAGGGAGTTCATTTATAGTTCACTACCTACGACCAGGCTCTAGATAAAGGAATAGAGAGTTAATTTATAGTTCACTACCTGTGACCAGGCTCTAGATAAAGGAATGGAGAGTTAATTTATAGTTCACTACCTGTGACCAGGCTCTAGATAAAGGAATGGGGAGTTCATTTATAGTTCACTACCTGTGACCAGGCTCTAGATAAAGGAATGGAGAGTTAATTTATAGTTCACTACCTGTGACCAGGCTCTAGATAAAGGAATAGGGAGTTCATTTATAGTTCACTACCTGTGACCAGGCTCTAGATAAAGGAATAGGGAGTTCATTTATAGTTCACTACCTGTGACCAGGCTCTAGATAAAGGAATGGAGAGTTCATTTATAGGTCACTACCTGTGACCAGCCTCTAGATAAAGGAATAGGAGTTCATTTATAGTTCACTACCTGTGACCAGGCTCTAGATAAAGGAATGGGATTTCATTTTATAGTTCACTACCTGTGACCAGGCTCTAGATAAAGGAATAGGGAGTTCATTTATAGTTTCACTACCTGTGACCAGGCTCTAGATAAAGGAATGGAGAGTTAATTTATAGTTCACTACCTGTGACCAGGCTCTAGATAAAGGAATGGAAGTTAATTTATAGTTCACTACCTGTGACCAGGCTCTAGATAAAGGAATAGGGAGTTCATTTATAGTTCACTACCTACGACCAGGCTCTAGATAAAGGAATAGAGAGTTAATTTATAGTTCACTACCTGTGACCAGGCTCTAGATAAAGGAATGGAGAGTTCATTTATAGTTCACTACCTGCGACCAGGCTCTAGATAAAGGAATGGAGAGTTAATTTATAGTTCACTACCTGTGACCAGGCTCTAGATAAAGGAATAGGGAGTTCATTTATAGTTCACTACCTGTGACCAGGCTCTAGATAAAGGAATAGGGAGTTCATTTATAGTTCACTACCTGTGACCAGGCTCTAGATAAAGGAATAGGGAGTAACTTGGGACGCACTTTACAAATGTTCAATAAAACATTTAACACTTCTTATAAAACGGCTTATTAATAGATAGTAGCGTACAATGCCTTGCTCAATAACCTTTATTTCAATTGGCTGGTTGATCTAATAACACTTATGCACAATATATTGTCAGTAAACTGCTGCGATGCTGATGACTAGTCTGGCAAGAGTCTTAAAGCTCACTTTCTCTGTGGGCATCACTGGCTTCTCCCAAATAGTACCCAGTATGTCAGTTCTACAGTAGTCTAGTCACCCAGTCAGTTCTACAGTGATCTAGTCACCCAGTCAGTTCTACAGTGGTCTGTCCATCCTCTAGTCTAGTCACCCAGTCAGTTCTACAGTAGTCTAGTCACCCAGTCAGTTCTACAGTAGTCTGTCCATCCCTCTAGTCTAGTCACCCAGTCAGTTCTACAGTAGTCTAGTCACCCTGTCAGTTCTACAGTAGTCTAGTCACCCAGTCAGTTCTACAGTAGTCTGTCCATCCCTCTAGTCCAGTCACCCAGTCAGTTCTACAGTAGTCTGTCCATCCCTCTAGTCTAGTCACCCTGTCAGTTCTACAGTAGGCTGTCCATCCCTCTAGTCTAGTCACCCAGTCAGTTCTACAGTAGTCTGTCCATCCCTCTAGTCCTAGTCACCCAGTCAGTTCTACAGTAGTCTGTCCATCCCTCTTGTCTAGTCACCCAGTCAGTTCTACAGTAGTCTGTCCATCCCTCTAGTCTAATCACCCAGTCAGTTCTACAGTAGTCTAGTCGCCCAGTCAGTTCTACAGTAGTCTGTCCATCCCTCTAGTCTAGTCACCCAGTCAGTTCTACAGTAGTCTGTCCATCCCTCTAGTCTAGTCACTCCTGTCAGTTCTACAGTAGTCTGTCCATCCCTCTAGTCTAGTCACCCTGTCAGTTCTACAGTAGTCTGTCCATCCCTCTAGTCTAGTCACCCAGTCAGTTCTACAGTAGTCTGTCCATCCCTCTAGTCTAGTCACCCAGTCAGTTCTACAGTAGTCTGTCCATCCCTCTAGTCTAGTCACCCAGTCAGTTATACAGTAGTCTAGTCACCCAGTCAGTTCTACAGTAGTCTGTCCATCCCTCTTGTCACCCAGTCAGTTCTACAGTAGTCCAGTCACCCAGTCAGTTCTACAGTAGTCTGTCCATCCCTCTAGTCTAGTCACCCAGTCAGTTATACAGTGAGTCTGTCCATCCCTCTAGTCCAGTCACCCAGGCAGTTCTACAGTAGTCTGTCCATCCCTCTAGTCTAGTCACCCTGTCAGTTCTACAGTAGTCTGTCCATCCCTCTAGTCTAGTCACCCAGTCAGTTCTACAGTAGTCTGTCCATCCCTCTAGTCCAGTCACCCAGTCAGTTCTACAGTAGTCTGTCCATCCCTCTAGTCTAGTCACCCAGTCAGTTCTACAGTAGTCTGTCCATCCCTCTAGTCTAGTCACCCAGTCAGTTCTACAGTAGTCTAGTCACCCAGTCAGTTCTACAGTAGTCTGTCCATCCCTCTAGTCTAGTTACCCAGTCAGTTAGGAGTTTTTCTGTTCTTTCCCACCAAGCAGGCATAGATGCTACAATGCTTCATCTGACTGAGTTTGCATTAGAATAGATAATGTTGTAAATGTTGTCACCCAAAGCAGACAAGAGTTTAAGTCTCTATTGAGAGAGAGAGAGAGAGAGAGAGAGAGAGAGAGAGAGAGAGAGAGAGAGAGAGAGAGAGAGAAACTGGAAACTGAGCTGCACTTCCTAACCTCCTGCCCAATGTATGACCATATTAGAGAGACATATTTCCCCAGATCACACAGATCCACAAAGAATTCGAAAACATATCCAATTTTGAAAAACTCCCATATCTACTGGGTGAAATTCCACAGTGTGCATCACAGCAGCAAGATTTGTGACCTGTTGCCACGAGAAAAGGGCAACCAGTGAAGAACAAACACCATTGTAAATACAACCCATATTTATGCTTATTTATTTTATCTTGTGTCCTTTAATTATTTGTACATTGTGTATATATATATATATATATATATATATATATATATATATAATATGACATTTGTAATGTCTTTACTGTTTTGAAACTGTTGTATGTGTAATGTTTACTGTTCAATTTTGTTGTTTTTCACTTTATATATTCACTTTGTATGTTGTCTACCTCACTTGCTTTGGCAATGTTAACACATGTTTCCCATGCCAATAAAGCCCTTGAATTGAAATTGAATTGAATTGAGAGAGAGAGAGAGAGAGAGAGAGAGAGAGAGAGAGAGAGAGAGAGAGAGTGCTTTTTTGGCACAAACCCATTCTCTTGTCATAGGGGCTGTTGTTTTGGATGCACAGTAACATGAGGGTACGGTAGTTGGGAGCCCCAGTACAGTATTATATGTTAGGCTAGTCTGTCAGACAGACTAAACATTAATGTTGAGTTGGCTGGCTAGACAACTAACCCAATAGGGTAGTATGCGTCAGTAAGCCTTACCTGCCCCCCAGCCCTTCGATGCGTTCCCTCTCCTTGGGCAGCTCGGGCTTGTGGTCCTGTGTAACCTCCACGGCCTTGATGAACTGGTCTGTGAGGTCATCCTGGACCCCCAGCACTATGGCAGAGTCTCCTACGTGGGCCACGTACATTCGGTTCCCCCGGATGACCACTACACTGGCCGTGGTGCCTGAGGTGCTGGGAAGCCCTGTGAGAGTTTTGGGCCATTCGGCTGCAGAGGAAGGAAAAGAGGGAACATGTTGAACTATTGGAACGTGCCCAGCCTTAGAAGTAGCCTTCAGACTAACCTACTTCCCTGCAATAACAAGGCCCCTGAATATAACAACATTTAGGAAGGAACCCCTGTTCCTGGAGAGTTACCTTCCTGTAGGTTTTAACTCCAACCCTGTTCCTGGAGAGTTACCTT
>NW_026281207.1:0-3168 GCF_023373465.1 Oncorhynchus keta
TGAGTGGAGGACAGCTAGTGACAGTGACAGGGTTCACGGCATGGCACTGGGTGGAGGCCAGCTAGTGACAGTGTAAGGGAATACCCCCTGTATTGGACAAAAATGAATGGCATGTCATTGGCATCGGACAAACCATATACACGTGGCCAATACCACCCAATTCCGGCGTTGATTCATCCAAAAGTGTATTGCAAATGCCATATGGTAATTGCCAGTTGTAACACTTTAAAAAATTCAACAGGGGGCAAATGCGCTCCACCGGGGTTTTTCATATTGGATATGTAACCCAAATTAATGTCCAAAAAGTAAAATTTTGAAAAATGAAATTTTTTCAAAAACTTATCACCCCTTAAAAAGTGCTTTCTGGACCGTTTTGAAATTCTTTCGATTTTTGTCAATTACACATGTGTAAGAACTGTATGAATATACTTTTGTCCAATTTTATTATCATAATTTTTTTTAATTTTTTTATATGCGCATAAGGAATATGTTTTGTCCAATTCCAATATGATTTCATAGGAAGTCAAAGTCAAAAGTCAAAAATGTCAAAATTTTGTAAAAAACTTCACACACCCATAAAAAAGTGCTTTCTGGACCGTTTTTCGAAATTCTTTCGATTTTTTCAATTACACATGTAAGAACTGTATGAATATACTTTTGTCAATTTTATTATCATAATTTTTTTTTTTTTTTTTTACATGCGCATAAGGAATATGTTTTGTCCAATTCAATATGATTTCATAGGAAGTCAAAAGTCAAAAGTCAAAAATGTCAAATTTTTGTAAAAAACTTCACACACCCTTAAAAAAGTGCTTTCTGGACCGTTTTTTGAAATTCTTTCATTTTTTTTTTTGTCAATTACACATGTGTAAGAACTGTATGAATATACTTTTGTCCAATTTTATTATCTATATTTTTTTATATATTTTTTTAAATTGTGCATAAGGATTTTTGTGGGCCAAATGACGTAAGAAATTTGACATGCTCAAAAATCTGCAGAAATGCAAAATTGACTGGCCTGATGAACTCAGGATGGCCGGGCAGTGATAGTTGTTCCTTTCCATCACTTTCGTTGTGTTGACTTCATCATGTCCATTTTTGTGATGTTTTTTTCACTATATAATCATATTGCAAGTGCGTGCATTTGCAATATGTTTCCATGTGCATTTACCATATGAAATTTGACCTTGCTCAAAAATGCAAAATTGACTGGTCTGATGAACACAGGATGGCCGAGCAGTGATAGTTGTACATTTCCATCTCGTTGTGTTGATTTCATCATCTCCGTTTAGGTGATGTTGTTTCACTATAGAATCATATTGTAAGTGCCGTGCATTTGCAATATGTTTCAATGTGCATTTACCATATGAAATTTGACCTTGCTCAAAAATGCAAAATTGACTGGTCTGATGAACACAGGATGGCCGAGCAGTGAGGTTGTACCTTTCCATCACTTTCGTTGTGTTGATTTCATCATGTCCATTTGTTTATGTTTTCTCACTTTTGCAAAGTCACTGTGCATTTGCAATATGGTTCAATGGGCAGGTACCATCACGAATTTGTCATGCTATAAAATCCTGCAGGAATGTGAAATTGACTGGCCTGATGAACACAGGATGGCCTGGGCAGTGATAGTTGTTCCTTTCCATCACTTTCGTTGTGTTGATTTCATCATGTCCATTAGGTGATGTTTTTCACTATAGAATCATATTGCAAAGTACGTGCATTGTTGTGCAACTGGTAACCCAAAAATAAAAAAAATATGGTTGTAAATGCATTTACCGGTCATTCTGATATTAATGCTCGCTATGGGAACACAGGATGGCCGGGCAGTGATAGTTGTACATTTCCATCACTCGTTGTGTTGATTTCATCATGTCCATTAGGTGATGTTTTTACACTATAGAATCATATTGCAATGTGCGCGCGCATTTGCAATATGTTTCAATGTGCATTTACCATATGAAATTTGACATGCTCAAAAATGCTAAAATTGACTGGTCTGATGGACACAGGATGGCCGAGCAGTGATAGTTGTACATTTCCATCCTCGTTGTGTTGATTTCATCATGTCCATTAGGTGATGTTTTTCTATAGAATCATATTGCAAATGCACGTGCATTTGTATGTTGCAACTGTGCATTTACCATATGAAATTTGACATGCATTTCAAAAAATGCAAAATTGACTGGTCTGATGAACACAGGATGGCGGGCGGATAGTTGTACATTTCCATCACTCGTTGTGTTGATTTCATCATGTCCATTTGTTTATGTTTTTCACTTTTGAATCATAGTCAGTGCGCATTTGCAATATGGTTCAATGTGCATTTACCATATGAAATTTGTCATGCTATAAAAATCCTGCAGGAAAAATTGACTGGTCTGATGGACACAGGATGGCCTGGCAGTGATAGTTGTACATTTCCATCACTCGTTGTGTTGATTTCATCATGTCCATTAGGTGATGTTTTTCACTATAAGGAATCATGTGCAAATGCACGTGCATTGTTGTGCAACTGGTAACCCAAAAATAAAAATATGGTTTGTAAATGCATTTTACGGTCATTCTGATATTAATGCTCGCTATGGGAACACAGGATGGCCGGGCAGTGATAGTTGTACATTTCCATCACTCGTTGTGTTGATTTCATCATGTCCATTAGGTGATGTTTTACACTATAGAATCATATTGCAAGTGCGCGCGCATTTGCAATATGTTTCAATGTGCATTTACCATATGAAATTTGACATGCTCAAAAATGCAAAATTGACTGGTCTGATGGACACAGGATGGCCGAGCAGTGATAGTTGTGCATTTCCATCACTCGTTGTGTTGATTTCATCATGTCCATTAGAGTGATGTTTTTCACTATAGAATCATATTGCAAATGCACGTGCATTGTTGTGCAACTGGTAACCCAAAAATAAAAAATATGGTTGTAAATGCATTTACGGTCATTCTGATATTAATACTCGCTATGGGAACACAGGATGGCCGGGCAGTGATAGTTGTACATTTCCATCACTCGTTGTGTTGATTTCATCATGTCCATTAGGTGATGTTTTACACTATAGAATCTTATTGCAAGTGCGACGCATTTGCAATATGGTTCAATGGGCAGGTACCATCACGAAATTTGTCATGCTACAAAAATCCTGCAGGAAT
>NW_026281208.1:0-3335 GCF_023373465.1 Oncorhynchus keta
CAGAGACAGAGAGAGACAGCTTGGCTAGAGGCTACAGAGAGAGGCAGAGAGAGACATCCTCAGCACACAGGGGGACAAACATCTGCCTGGAGGTGACAGCATCCCTCCCACATATGCCCCCTAGGCACAACTATGACAACATAACCAACAAAAACGGGTCACAACTCCTGCAGCTCTGTCGCACGCTGGGTATGTACATAGTCAACGGTAGGCTTCGAGGGGACTCCTATGGTAGATACACCTATAGCTCATCTCTTGGCAGTAGTACTGTAGACTACTTTATCACTGACCTCAACCCAGAATCTCTCAGAGCGTTCACAGTCAGTCCACTAACACCCCTATCAGACCACAGCAAAATCACAGTCTACTTAAACAGAGCAATACTCAACCACGAGGCATCAAAGCCAAAGGAACTGAGTAACATTAAGAAATGCTATAGGTGGAAGGAATGCAGTTTGGAAACCTACCAAAAAACAATTAGGCAACAACAAATTCAATCCCTTTTAGACAATTTCCTGGGTAAAACGTTCCACTGTAATAGTGAAGGTGTAAACTTGGCAGTAGAAAATCTTAACAGTATATTTGACCTCTCAGCTTCCCTATCAAATCTAAAAATCTCAAATAGAAAACCGAAGAAAATTAACAATAATGACAAATGGTTTGATGAGGAATGCAAAATCTAAGAAAGAAATTGAGAAACCTGTCCAACCAAAAACATAGAGACCCTCGGAAAACCTGAGTCTACGCCTTCACTATGGTGAATCACTAAACAATACAGAAACACACTAATGGAAAAGAAGGAACAGCATGTCGAAATCAGCTCAATGCAATTGAAGAATCCATAGACTCTAACCACTTCTGGGAAAATTGAAAACACTAAACAAACAACAACACAAGAATTATCTATCCAAAATGAGATGTAAGGGTAAACCACTTCTCCAATCTTTTGGTTCTATAACAAAGAACAAAGAGCAAAACATATACATGATCAACTACAGATCTTAGAATCAACTATTAAAGACTACCAGAACCCACTGGATTCTGCAATTACATTGAATGAGTTACAGGACAAAATAAAAACCTCCAACCCAAAAAAGGCCTGTGGGTGTCGATGGTATCCTCAATGAAATGATCAAATATACAGACAACAAATTCCAACTGGCTATACTAAAACTCTTTAACATCATACTTAGCTCTGGGCATCTTTCCCAATATTTGGAACCAAGGACTGATCACCCTAATCCACAAAAGTGGGAGACAAAATTTGACCCCAATAACTACCGGAATATGTGTCAACAGTAACCTTGGGGAAAATCCTCTGCATTATTATTAACAGCAGACTCGCACATTTGCGCGCACTCCATTGAGTCAATGTACTGAGCAAATGTCAAATTGGCTTTTTATCAAATACCGCATAAATGTGACCAGCTATTCACCCTACACCTTAATTGACAATAACCAAACAAACCAAAACAAAGGCAAAGTCTTCTCATGCTTTGTTGATTTCAAAAAGCCTTCGACTCAATTTGGCATGAGGGTCTGCTATACAAACTGATGGAAAGTGGTGTTGGGGGTAAAACATATGACATTATAAAATCCATGTACACAAACAACAAGTGTGCGGTTAAAATTGGCAAAAACACACACATTTCTTCACACAGGGTCGTGGGGTTAGACAGGGATGCAGCTTAAGCCCCACCCTCTTCAACATATATATCAACGAACTGGCGCGGGCACTAGAAAAGTCTGCAGCACCCGGCCTCCCCTGCTAGAATCCGAAGTCAAATGTCTGCTGTTTGCTGATGATCTGGTGCTTCTGTCACCAACCAAGGAGGGCCTACAGCAGCACCTAGATCTTATGCACAGATTCTGTCAGACCTGGGCCCTGACAGTAAATCTCAGTAAGACCAAAATAATGGTGTTCCAAAAAGGTCGAGTCACCAGGACCACAAATACAAATTCCATCTCGACACTGTTGCCCTAGAGCACACAAAAACTATACATACCTTGGCCTAAACATCAGCGCCACAGGTAACTTCCACAAAGGTGTGAACGATCTGAGAGACAAGGCAAGAAGGGCATTCTATGCCATCAAAAGAAACATAAATTTCAACATACCAATTAGGATTTGGCTAAAAATACTTGAATCAGTCATAGAGCCCATTGCCCTTTATGGTTGTGAGGTCTGGGGTCCGCTCACCAACCAAGACTTCACAAAATGGGACAAACACCAAATTGAGACTCTGCACGCAGAATTCTGCAAAAATATCCTCCGTGTACAACGTAAAACACCAAATAATGCATGCAGAGCAGAATTAGGCCGATACCCACTAATTATCAAAATCCAGAAAAGAGCCATTAAATTCTACAACCACCTAAAAGGAAGCGATTCACAAACCTTCCATAACAAAGCCATCACAAACAGAGAGATGAACCTGGAGAAGAGTCCCCTAAGCAAACTGGTCCTGGGGCTCTGTTCACAAACACAAACACACCCTACAGAGCCCCAGGACAACAGCACAATTAGACCCAACCAAATCATGAGAAAACAAAAAGATAATTACTTAACACATTGGAAAGAATTAACAAAAAACAGAGCAAACTAGAATGCTATTTGGCCCTACACAGAGAGTACACAGCGGCAGAATACCTGACCACTGTGACTGACCCAAAATTAAGGAAAGCTTTGACTATGTACAGACTCAGTGAGCATAGCCTTGCTATTGAGAAAGGCCGCCGTAGGCAGACATGGCTCTCAAGAGAAGACAGGCTATGTGCTCACTGCCCACAAAATGAGGTGGAAACTGAGCTGCACTTCCTAACCTCCTGCCCAATGTATGACCATATTAGAGAGACATATTTCCCCCAGATCACACAGATCCACAAAGAATTCGAAAACATATCCAATTTTGAAAAACTCCCATACCTACTGGGTGAAATTCCACAGTGTGCCATCACAGCAGCAAGATTTGTGACCTGTTGCCACGAGAAAAGGGCAACCAGTGAAGAACAAACACCATTGTAAATACAACCCATATTTATGCTTATTTATTTTATCTTGTGTCCTTTAATTATTTGTACATTGTGTATATATATATATATATATATATATATGTGTATATATGTGTATATATATATATGTATATGTGTGTATATATGTATATATGTATATATAATATGACATTTGTAATGTCTTTACTGTTTTGAAACTGTTGTATGTGTATTGTTTTTCACTTTATATATTCACTTTGTATGTTGTCTACCTCACTTGCTTTGGCAATGTTAACACATGTTTCCCATGCCAATAAAGCCCTTGAATTGAATTGAATTGAATT
>NW_026281209.1:0-17778 GCF_023373465.1 Oncorhynchus keta
GTAGTGGTGGTAGTGGTAGTAGCGGTGGTAGTGGCGGTGGTAGTAGTGGTAGTAGTGGCAATAGCGGTGTAGTAGTAAGCAGTAGTGGTAGTAGCGGTGGTAGTGGTAGTAGTGGTAGTAGTGGTGGTGGTAGTAGCGGTGGTAGTAGTGGTGGTAGCAGTAGTGGTAGTAGTGGTGATGGTAGCGGTAGTAGTGGTGGTGGTCGCGGTAGTAGTGGTGGTGGTCGCGGTAGTAGTGGTGGTGGTCGCGGTAGTAGTGGTGGTGGTCGCGGTAGTAGTGGTGGTGGTCGCGGTAGTAGTGGTGGTGGTCGCGGTAGTAGTGGTGGTAGTATGGGTGGTAGTAGTAGTAGTAGCAGCGGTAGTAGTGGTGGTAGTGGTAGTAGTAGTGCTAGTTGCGGTAGTAGTGGTGGTGGTGGTAGTAGCGGTGGCAGTTGTGGAGGTAGTGGTGGCAGTAGTGCTGGTAGTAGCTGTGACAGTAGTGCTGGTAGTAGCGGTGGCAGTAGTGGTGGCAGTAGTGGTAGTAGTAGTGGTGGTAGTAGTAGCGGTGGTAGTGGTGGTAGTAGCGGCGGTAGTAGTGATGGTAGAAGTGGTGGTGGTGGTAGTGGTAGTAGCGGTGGTAATAGCGGCAATAGTGACGATAGTAGTGGTGGTAGTTTAGGTGGTAGTTTAGGTGGTAGTGGTGGTGGTAGTAGTGGTAGTAGTGGTGGTAGCGGTGGTAGTGGTGGTAGCGGTAGTAGTGGTAGTAGCAGTGGTAGTAGTGGTAGTCGTGGTAGTAGTAGTGGCAGTAGCGGTGGTAGTAGTGGTAGTAGTGGTGGTGGTAGCGGTAGTAGTGGTGGTGGTAGCGGTAGTAGTGGTGGTGGTAGCGGTAGTAGTGGTGGTGGTAGCGGTAGTAGTGGTGGTGGTAGCGGTAGTAGTGGTGGTGGTAGCGGTAGTAGTGGTGGTGGCGGCGGTGGTAGTAGTAGTAGCAGCGGTGTGGTAGTAGTGGTGGCAGTAGTGGAGGTAGCGTTAGTAGTAGTGGTAGTGCGGTGGCAGTAATAGTGGTAGTAGCTGGCAGTAGTGGTGGTAATCGCAGTGGCAATGTGAGTGGGCAGTAGTAGCGGTGGTAGTAGTGGTGGTAGCGGTAGTAGTAGCGGTGGTAGTAGTATTGGTAGTAGTGGTGGTAGTGGCAGTAGTAGTGGTAGTAGCAGTGGTAGTAGCGGTAGTAGTGGTGGTAGTGGTAGTAGTGGTGGTGGTAGCGGTAGTAGTGGTGGTGGTAGTAGTGGTGGTGGTAGCGGTAGTAGTGGTGGTGGTAGTAGTGGTGGTAGCGGTAGTAGTAGCGGTTGTAGTAGTGGTAGTAGTAGTGGCAATAGTAGTGGTAGTAGCAGTGGTAGTGTTGGTAGTAGTGGTGGTGGTAGTAGTGGTAGTAGCAGTGGTAGTGTTGGTAGTAGTGTTGGTAGTAGTGGTGGTAGTGGTGGTAGTAGTGCTAGTTGCGGTAGTAGTGGTGGTAGTAGCGGTGGCAGTTGTGGAGGTAGCGGTAGTAGTGGTGGTGGTAGCAGTAGTAGTGGTGGTGGTAGCGGTGGTGGTAGTAGTAGTAGCGGTGGTAGAAGTAGTAGCAGCGGTAGTAGAGGTGATGATGGTAGCGGTAGTAGTGGTGGTAGTAGCAGTAGTGGTGGTAGTAGCAGTGGTAGTGGCAGTAGTGCGATGGTAGTAGTGGCAATAGCGGTGGTAGTAGTGGTGGTAGTAGTAGTAGTAGCGGTGGTAGTGCCAGTAGTAGTGGTAGTAGTAGCAGTGGTAGTGGTATTAGTAGTGGTAGTAGCGGTGGCAGTAGTGGAGGTAGCGGTGGTAGTGGTAGTAGCAAAGTAGTAATGTGACGGTAGCAATGGTAGTGGTGGTAGTAGTGGAAAGTAGTGGTGGTGGTAGTGGTAGTAGTGGTGGTAAACGGTAGTAATGCGGTGGTAGTATATTGGTAGTAGTGGTGGTAGTGGCAGTAGTAGTGGTAGTAGCAGTAGTAGTGGTGGTAGTGGTAGTAGTGGTGGTGGTAGCGGTAGTAGTGGTGGTGGTGGTGGTAGTAGTGGTGGTAGCAGTAGTAGTAGCTGTTGTAGTAGTGGTAGTAGTGGTGGTAGTGGCAGTAGTAGTGGCAATAGTAGTGGTAGTAGCAGTGGTAGTAGCAGTGGTAGTGTGGCGGTAGCGATGGTAGTAGTGGCAGTAGTGGTGGTAGTAGTGGTGGTAGTGGTGGTAGTGGTCGTAGCGGTGGTAGTGGTCGTAGCGGTGGTAGTAGTGGTAGTAGTAGTGCTAGTTGCGGTAGTAGTGGTGGTAGTAGCGGTGGCAGTAGTGGAGGTAGCCCGGTGGTGGTAGTGGTAGTAGCAGTAGTAGTAGTAGTAGCAGTGGTAGTAGTGGTAGTAGTAGTGGTGGTAGTAGTAGTGGTGGTAATGCGGTAGTAGTGATGTTAGTAGTGGTGGTGGTGGTAGTGGTAGTAGTGATAGCTTGATGGTAGTAGTGGTGGTGGTAGTGGTAGTAGTGGTGGTGGTAGCGGTAGTAGTGATGATGGTAGCGGTAGTAGTGGTGGTAGTAGCGGTAGTAGTGGTGGTGGTAGTAGTGGTGGTGGTAGCAGTAGTGGTGGTGGTGGTAGTAGTAGTAGCGGTGGTAAGTAGTAGCAGGTAGTAGTGGTGGTAGTAGTAGCGGTAGTAGTGGTGGTAGTAGCAGTGGTAGTGGCAGTAGTAGCGATGGTAGTAGTGGCATGATGTAGTAGTAGTGGTGGTCGTAGTAGTAGTAGCGGTGGTAGTACCAGTAGTAGTGGTAGTAGTAGCAGTGGTAGTGGTATTAGTAGTGGTAGTAGCGGTGGAGGGAGCGGTGGTAGTAGTAATGTAGTAGTAGTAATAATGCGTCAGTAGCAATAGTAGTGGTGGTAGTAGTGGCAAGCGGTGGTGGTAGTGGTTGTAGCGGTGGTATTTGTGATAGTAGTGGCAGTAGCGGTGGTGGTAGTGGCGGTGGTGGCAATGGTAGTAGTGGCAATGCGGTGGTAGTATTAGCAGTGGTGGTAGTAGTAGTAGCGGTGGTAGCGGTAGTAGTGGTGATGGTAAGCGGTAGTAGTGGTGTGGTAACGGTAGTAGAGGTGGTAGAGTATGCGGTGTGGTAGTGGTAGTAGCGGTGGTAGTAGCAATACCATGATGGTAGTATTAGCGGTGGTAGTGGTAGTGGCAGTAGTAGTGGTGGTAGTAAGCGGTGGTAGTAGTAGTGTTGGTAGTAGTGGTGGTAGTGGTAGTAGCAGTGGTAGTAGCGATGGTAGTAGTAGCAGTGGTAGTAGTAGTAGTAGCAGTAAGCGGTGGTAGTAGTAGCGGTAGTGGTAGTAGTAGTAATAGCGGTGTTAGTGGTAGTAGTAGCAGTGGTAGTGGTATTAGTAGTGGTAGTAGCGGTAGTAGTAGTAGTTAGTGGTAGCTGTAGTAGTAGTGGTAGTAGTGGTGGTGGTAGTTGTAGTGGTAGTAGTGGTGGTAGTGGCAGCAGTGGTAGTAGTAGTAGCAGTAGTGGTGGTAAGCGGTAGAAGTGGTAGCTGTGGTAGCGGTAGTAGTTGTGGTGGTAGTAGCGGTGGTGGTAGTTGTAGTGGTAGTAGTGGTGGTAGTGGCAGCAGTGGTAGTAGTAGTGGCAGTAGTGGTGGTAGTAGCGGTAGAAGTGGTAGCTGTGGTAGCGGTAGAAGTTGTGGTGGTAGTTGTAGTGGTAGTAGTGGTGGTAGTGGCAGCAGTGGTAGTAGTGGTGGTAGTAAGCGGTAGTAGTGGTAGCTGTGGTAGCGGTAGTAGTTTGCAGTGGTAGTAACGCAGTGGTGGTAGTTGTAGTGGTAGTAGTGGTGGTAGTGGCAGCAGTGGTAGTAGTGGTGGTAGTAGCGGTGGTAGTAGTTGTGGTAATAGCGGTGGTAGTGCGGTGGTAGTGGTGGCAGTAGTAAGGGGTGGTAGTAGTAGTAGTGGTGGTGGTAGCGGTAGTAGTGTTGCTGGTAGCAGTAGTAGTGGTAGTGATGGTAGTAGTAGCAGTTGCTGTGGTAGTAGTTGTGGTGGTAGCGGTAGTAGTGGTGATGGTAGCGGTAGTAGTGGTGGTGGTAGCAGTAGTAGTGGTGGTAGTGGCAGTAAGGTAGTGGTGGTAGTAGTAGCGGTAGTAGTGGTGGTAGTAGCAGTGGTAGTGGCAGTGGTGCGATGGTAGTAGTGGCAGTAGCGGTGGTAGTAGCAGTGGTCGTAGTAGTAGTAGCGGTGGTAGTACCAGTAGTAGTGGTAGTAGTAGCAGTGGTAGTGGTATTAGTAGTGGTAGTAGTGGTGGAGGAGCGGTGGTAGTGGTAGTAGCAGTAGTAGTAGTGCGTCGGTAGTGGTAGTGGTGGTAGTGGTGGCAATGGTGGTGGTAGTAGTGGTTGTGCGGTGGTATTGTGATAAATAGTGCAGTAACGGTGGTGGTAGTGGCAGTGGTGGCAATGGTAGTAGTGGCAGTGTAGTGGTAGTAGTGGTAATGGCAGTGGTAGGTGGCAGTGGTAGTAGTAGTAGTAGTGGTGGTAGTATTAGCAGTGGTGGTAGTAGGTAGTGGTGTGCTTGTGTAGTAGTGGTGATGGTAGCGGTAGTAGTGGTGGTGTGCGGTAGTAGTGGTAGTGGTAGGCGGTGGTAGTGGTAGTAGCGGTGGTAGTGGTAGTGTGGTAGTAGTAGTGGTGGTAGTGGTAGTGGCAGTAGTAGTGGTGGTAGTGGCGGTGGTAGTAGTAGTGTTGGTAGTAGTGTTAGTAGTGGTAGTAGCAGTGGTAGTGGATGGTAGTAGTGGCAGTAGTGGTGGTAGTAGTGGTAGCATTCTTGGTAGTAGTGCTAGTACTTAGTGAACATCGCGGTGTTAGTGGTAGTAGTAGCTGGTAGTGGTATTTCCTGAACATTAGCGTGGTAGTATGCGGTGTAGTGTAGCTGTAGTAGTTTGGTGGTAGTAGCGGTGGTGGTAGTTGTAGTGGTAGTAGTGGTGGTAGTGGCAGCAGTGGTAGTAGTAGTGGCAGTAGTGGTGGTAATGTGGTAGAAGTGGTAGCTCCCAGCGGTAGTAGTTGTGGTGGTAGTAGCGGTGGTGGTAGTTGTAGTGGTAGTAGTGGTGGTAGTGGCAGCAGTGGTAGTAGTAGTGGCAGTAGTGGTGGTAGTCCAGCGGTAGAAAGTGGTAGCTGTGGCAGCGGTAAAGTTGTGGTGGTAGATAGCGGTGGTGGTAGTTGTAGTGGTAGTAGTGGTGGTAGTGGCAGCAGTGGTAGTAGGGGTGGTAGTGCGGATAGTAGTGGTCCCAAGTGGTCGGTAGTAGTTGGTGGTACCCATAGCGGTGGTGGTAGTTGTAGTGGTAGTAGTGGTGCTGTCAGCAGTGGTAGTAGCGGTGGTAGTAGTTGTGGTGTCGCGGTGGTAGTAAGCGGTGGTAGTGGTGGCAGTAGTAGGGGTGGTAGATAGTAGTAGTGGTGGTGGTAGCGGTAGTAGTGTTGCTAGTAGCAGTAGTAGTGGTAGTGACCTGGTAGTAGTAGTAGTTGCTGTGGTAGTAGTTGTGGTGCCTTGCGGTAGTAGTGGTGATGGTCACGGTAGTAGTGGTGGTGGTCACAAGGCGGTAGTAGTGGTGGTAGTCAGTACTAGTGACTCATTGGTCTCTGCCTGGTATTAGCAAGTTCCAAGTCTCCGACCACTAGGTTGTAGTGGTGGTCACCGGTGGTAGTAGTTGCGGTGGTCCCCCGGTAGTAGTGGTGACGGTATCGCGGTAGTAGTGGTCTTTCTAGCGGTAGTAGTGGTGGTCTTCCCAGTAGTAGTAGTGGTGGTAGTGGTAGTAGTGGTGGTACTGGTACCAGCGGTGGTACTGCCTAGTCCGGTCGCTAGTGGCAGTCACTTAGTGGTGGTAGTAGCGGTGGTAGTAGTGGTAGTCCCAACCAGTAAACGGTGGTCCCCCCTTAGCTCCGTGGTGGTATCTTCTCATTCCCGGTGGTAGCTCACAAACAGGTCTGCAGTGGTAGTAGCGGTGGAAGTGGTAGTGGCAGTAGTGGTGGTGGTAGTAGTGTTGGTAGTAGTGGTAGTAGTGGTGGTGGTAGTGGTAGTAGCAGTGGTGGTAGTGGTAGTAGCGGTGGTAGCGGTAGTAGTGGTGATGGTGCGGTAGTAGTGGTGGTGGTAGTAGTGTTGGTAGTAGTGGTAGTCGTGGTGGTCCCCCCTGGTCTCTACAGTGGTAGTAGTGGTAGTAGCGGTGGTAGCGATTTAGTAGCAGTGGAGTGGTAGATGACATCCGGTGGTAGTAACCCTAGTCAGGTAGTAGTAGCCACCTGTCTCCTCCCTAGCCCTAGTATCCTAGTGACCTCTCCCTCCCCCTCTCTGGCAGATGAAGGTACCGTGGTTGTAAGGTCGATGACATCCGACCGGTCGTTTGCTAACAAAACCTGCGGTCTGTAGTATGCCAGTGGTGGTAGTAGACCATCTGGTAGACCAGTCTCCGTGGTCCAGTAGTAGTAACAAGTCAGCGGTGGAGCGGTAGTAGTGGTGATGGTAGCGGTAGTAGCGGTGGTAATAACAGTAGTAAAGTGGTACACTAGTAGCAGTGGTAGTGTAGTAGTGGTGGTAGACCAGTAGCGGTTCTAGTCTTAAGTGGTGGTCCAGTGGTAGTGAGCGTAGTAGTGGTTGGCCAGTGGTAGTAGTAGTGTTGGTCAGAATGGTGGTCTTGGTCCAAATCAGTGGTTTCAAGAGTAGTCATTCAACTGGTAGAGTGTCTTCGCAGTGTATCACGGAGCGCTAGTGGTAGTGCTATGTGTAGCGGTGTTAGTGGTAGTGTAGCAGTGGTAGTGGTAGAGTAGTGGTAGTAGCGGTGGTGTACCGGTGAGTGGTAGCTGTAGTAGTTGTGGTGTAGTAGTAAGCGGTGGTGAACCAGTTGTAGTGGTAGTAGTGGTGGTGGTGGCAGCAGTGGTAGTAGTAGTGGCAGTAGTGGTGGTAGTAGCGGTAGAAGTGGTAGCTGTGGTAGCGGTAGTAGTTGTGGTGGTAGTAGCGGTGGTGGTAGTTGTCAGTGGTAGTAGTGGTGGTAGTGGCAGCAGTGGTAGTAGTAGTGGCAGAGTGGTGGTACAGCGGTAGAAGTGGTAGCTGTGGTAGCGGTAGTAGTTTGGTGGTAGTTGTAGTGGTAGTAGTGGTGGTAGTGGCAGCAGTGGTAGTAGTGGTGGCAGACGGTGGTAGTAGTGTGGTAGTATGCGGATGGTACCTCAAGCGGTGGTAACCTGGCAGTAGTACGGGGTGGTAGTAGTAGTAGTGGTGGTGGTAGCGGTAGTCCAGTGTTGCTGGTAGCAGTAGTAGTGGTAGTGATGGTAGTAGTAGTAGTCCCCTGTGGTAGTAGTTGTGGTGGTAGCGGTAGTAGTGGTGATTCTCAGCTAAGTCAGTGGTGGTGGTAGCGGTAGTAGTGGTGGTAGTGGCAGTAGTAGTAGTGGTGGTAGTAGGTAGCGGTAGTAGTGGTGGTAGTAGCAGTGGTAGTGGCAGTAGTGCGATGGTAGTAGTGGCAAGGCGGTGGTAGTCATCTCAGCCTTGTCATCTCCGTCTTGATTAGTACCAGTGTAGTGGTAGGGTCCCTGCAGTAGTGCCATTAAGTAGTGGTAACTCGGTGGAGAACGTCCGCAGCCCGTAGTGGTAGTAGCAGTTAGTAGTAGCGTCGGTAGCAATGGTAGTGGTGGTCCGCTCTCTCGGTGGCTTCCAGTGGTTTAGCGGTGGTATTTGTGATAGTAGTGGTGCTCGCCGGTGGTGGTAATAGCGGTGGTGGCAATGGTAGTAGTGGCAGGCTCCTGATCAGGCCCTACACCCAAACGGTGGACACTCAGTGGTCATCCAATCTGGCCTGCGGTGCCTCCCCTACCACTGAGGAGTAGTACAGTTCCCGGTGGTAGCAGTAGTAGTGGTGATGCTCTGGCCGGTAGTAGTGGTGGTGAAACGGTCTCTGCCTCCTTAAGGTAAACCCGAAAGTAGTCACCCTCGGTGGTAGTGGTTCACGGTGGTAGGCACCCCACGCTTGGTAGTAATACTAGGATAGTGGTCTTCCAGTAAGTAGTGGTGGTAACCCGGTGGTAGTAGTAGTGTTGGTAGTAGTGGTGGTAGTGGTAGTAGCAGTGGTAGTAGCGATGGTAGTAGTGCACCAATACGGTGGTAGTCGCTCTGGATAAGAGCGTCTGCTAATGCGGTAGTGTAATGTAAAGTAGTAGTAGCAGTGTGTTAGTAGTAGTGGTAGCAGTGGTAGTGGTATTAGTAGTGGTAGTAGCAGTGGTAGTAGTAGCGGTAGTAGTGGTAGCTGTAGTAGTTGTGGTGGTAGTAGCGGTGGTGGTAGTTGTAGTGGTAGTAGTGGTGGTAGTGGCAGCAGTGGTAGTAGTAGTGGCAGTAGTGGTGGTAGTAGCGGTAGAAGTGGTAGCTGTGGTAGCGGTAGTAGTTGTGGTGGTAGTAGCGGTGGTGGTAGTTGTAGTGGTAGTAGTGGTGGTAGTGGCAGCAGTGGTAGTAGTGGTGGTAGTAGCGGTAGTAGTGGTAGCTGTGGTAGCGGTAGTAGTTGTGGTGGTAGTAGCGGTGGTGGTAGTTGTAGTGGTAGTAGTGGTGGTAGTGGCAGCAGTGGTAGTAGTGGTGGTAGTAGCGGTGGTAGTAGTTGTGTAGTAATGTGGTGGTAGTAAGCGGTGGTAGTGGTGGCAGTAATAGGGGTGTAGTAGTAGTAGTGGTGGTGGTAGCGGTAGTAGTTGTAGTGGTAGTAGCGGTGGTGGTAGTTGTAGTAGTGGTGGTGGTAGCGGTAGTAGTGGTGGTGGTAGCGGTAGTAGTGGTGGTGGTAGCGGTAGTAGTGGTGGTGGTAGCGGTGGTAGTAATGTCAGCTGCGGTGTGGTAGTAGTGGTGGCAGTAGTGGAGTAGCGTTGGTAGTAGTAGTAACAGTGGCAGTAATAGTAGTAGTAGCAGTGGCAGTAGTGGTACAGTAGTAGTAGTGGTAACGGTGGGCAATGTAGTGGTGTAGTAGTGGTGGTAGCGGTAGTAATGATAGTAGTAGTGATGGTGTAGTAGTATTAGTAGTAGTGGTGGTAGTGGCAGTAGTAGTCCAAAGTAGCAGTGGTAGTAGTCAGTGGTGGTAGTGGTAGTAGTGGTGGTGGTAGCGGTAGTAGTGGTGGTGGTAGTAGTGGTGGTGGTAGCGGTAGTAGTGGTGGTGGTAGTAGTGGTGGTAGCGGTAGTAGTGGTGGTAGCGGTGTAGTGGTGGTGGTAGTAGTGGTAGTGTTGGTAGTAGTGGTGGTGGTAGTAGTGGTAGTAGCAGTGGTAGTGTTGGTAGTAGTGTTGGTAGTAGTGGTGGTAGTAGTGCTAGTTGCGGTAGTAGTGGTGGTAAGTAGCGGTGGCAGTTGTGGAGGTAGCGGTAGTAGTGGTGGTGGTAGCAGTAGTAGTGGTGGTGGTAGCGGTGGTGGTAGTAGTAGTAGCGGTGGTAGAAGTAGTGCAGCGGTAGTAAGGTGATGATGGTAGCGGTAGTAGTGGTGGTAGTAGCAGTAGTGGTGGTAGTAGCAGTGGTAGTGGCAGTGTAGCGATGGTAGTAGTGGCAGTAGCGGTGGTAGTAGTGGTGGTAGTAGTAGTAGGCGGTGGTAGTGCCAGTAGTAGTGGTAGTAGTAGCAGTGGTAGTGGTATTAGTAGTGGTAGTAGCGGTGGCAGTAGTGGAGGTGCGGTGGTAGTGGTAGTAGTGAAAGTAGTAATGTGGTAGCAATGGTGGTGGTGGTAGTAGTGGTAGTAGTGGTGGTGGTAGTGGTAGTAGTGGTGGTAGCGGTAGTAGTGGCGGTGGTAGTATATTGGTAGTAGTGGTGGTAGTGGCAGTAGTAGTGGTAGTAGCAGTAGTAGTGGTGGTAGTGGTAGTAGTGGTGGTGGTAGCGGTAGTAGTGGTGGTGGTGGTGGTAGTAGTGGTGGTAGCAGTAGTAGTAGCTGTTGTAGTAGTGGTAGTAGTGGTGGTAGTGGCAGTAGTAGTGGCAATAGTAGTGGTAGTAGCAGTGGTAGTAGCAGTGGTAGTAGCAGTGGTGGATGGTAGTAGTGGCAGTAGTGGTGGTAGTAGTGGTGGTAGTGGTGGTAGTGGTCGTAGCGGTGGTAGTGGTCGTAGCGGTGGTAGTAGTGGTAGTAGTAGTGCTAGTTGCGGTAGTAGTGGTGGTAGTAGCGGTGGCAGTAGTGGAGGTAGCGGTGGTGGTAGTGGTAGTAGCAGTAGTAGTAGTAGTAGCAGTGGTAGTAGTGGTAGTAGTAGTGGTGGTAGTAGTAGTGGTGGTGGTAGCGGTAGTAGTGATGTTAGTAGTGGTGGTGGTGGTAGTGGTAGTAGCGCGGTAGCGTGGTAGTAGTGGTGGTGGTAGTGGTAGTAGTGGTGGTTAAAGCGGTAGTAGTGATGGTAGCGGTAGTAGTGGTGGTGGTAGCGGTAGTAGTGGTAGTGGTAGTAGTGGTGGTGGTAGCAGTAGTGGTGGTGGTAGCAGTAGTAGTGGTGGTGGTAGTAGTAGTAAGCGGTGGTAGAAGTAGTACAGTAGTAGTAGTGGTGTAGTAGTAGTAGCGGTAGTAGTGGTGGTAGTAGCAGTGGTAGTGGCAGTATAGCAATGGTAGTAGTGGCAGTAGTAGTGGTAGTAGTAGTGGTCGTAGTAGTAGTAGCGGTGGTAGTACCAGTAGTAGTGGTAGTAGTAGCAGTGGTAGTGGTATTAGTAGTGGTAGTAGCGGTGGAGGGAGCGGTGGTAGTGGTAGTACAGTAGTAGTAGAGCGTCAGTAGCAATGGTAGTGGTGGAACTGGCAGTAGCGGTGGTGGTAGTGGTTCAGCGGTGGTATTTATGCCTAGTAGTGGCTTGAGCGGTGGTGGTAGTAGTAGTGGTGGCAATGGTAGTCACCACAGATAACGGTGGTAGTGTTGCAGTGGTGGTAGTAGTCCGCCCAGTGGTCTCGGTAGTAGTAGTGAGAGTTCAGTAGTAGTGGTGGTAGTAACGGTAGTAAGGTGGTAGTGGTAGTTTCGGTGGTAGTGGTAGTACCGGTGGTATTGCCTCCGGTGGTAGTCCATGTAGTGGTAGTGGTAGTGGCAAGTAGTAGTGGTGGTAGTTATCGTGGTGGTAGTAGTAGTGTTAGTAGTAGTGGTGGTAGTGGTAGTAGCAGTGGTAGTTCGATAGTAGTAGTGGCAGTAGCAGTGGTTCTGTGGCAGTAGCGGTGGTAGTAATGTGGTAGTAGTAGTTGTACTCATTAGTGGTGTTAGTGGTAGTAGTAGCAGTGGTAGTGGTATTAGTCAGTGGTAGTAGCGGTGGTACAAGGCAGGTAGTAGTGGTAGCTGTAGTAGTTGTGGCAGTAGTAACGGTGGTCAGTTGTAGTGGTAGTAGTGGTGGTAGTGGCAGCTAGTGGTAGTAGTAGTGGCAGTAGTGGTGGTAGTCGGTGAAGTAGTACTTGGTAGCGGTAGTAGTTGTGGTGGTATAGCGGTGGTGGTAGTTGTAGTGGTAGTAGTGGTGGTAGTGGCAGCAGTGGTAGTAGTAGTGGCAGTAGTGGTGGTAGTAGCGGTCAAAGTGGTAGCTGTGGTAGCGGTGAAGTTGTGGTGGTAGTTGTAGTGGTAGTAGTGGTGGTAGTGGCAGCAGTGGTAGTAGTGGTGGTAAGCGGTAGTAGTGGTAGCTGTGGTAGCGGTAGTAGTTGTGGTGGTAGGCAGGTCCCGTGGTAGTTGTAGTGGTAGTAGTGGTGGTAGTGGCAGCAGTGGTAGTAGTGGTGGTAGTAGCGGTGGTAGTAGTTGTGGTAGTAGCTGTGGTAGTGCGGTGGTAGTGGTGGCAGTAGTAGGGGTGGTAGTAGTAGTAGTGGTGGTAGTAACGGTAGTAGTGTTGCTGGTAGCAGTAGTAGTGGTAGTGATGGTAGTAGTAGTAGTTGCTGTGGTAGTAGTTGTGGTGGTAGCGGTAGTAGTGGTGATGGTAGCGGTAGTAGTGGTGGTGGTAGCGGTAGTAGTGGTGGTAGTGGCAGTAGTAGTAGTGGTGGTAGTAGTAGCGGTAGTAGTGGTGGTAGTAGCAGTGGTAGTGGCAGTAGTAGCGATGGTAGTAGTGGCAGTAGCGGTGGTAGTAGTGGTGGTCGTAGTAGTAGTAGCGGTGGTAGTACCAGTAGTAGTGGTAGTAGTAGCAGTGGTAGTGGTATTAGTAGTGGTAGTAGCGGTGGAGGGAGCGGTGGTAGTGGTAGTAGCAGTAGTAGTGGTACTCGATCGGTAGTCAATGGTACAGACCAGTATCCAGTAGCAGTAGTGGTAGTAGTTGAGTAGTGGTATTGTGATAGTAGTGGCAATAGTAGTGGTCAGTGTGACCTTCTTGATCCAATAGTAGTAGTTTCAAGACGGTGGTAGTAGTGGCATAGTGGTGGTAGTATTAGCAGTGGTGGTAGTAGTAGTAGTGGTGGTAGTAATGCAGTGGTGGTAGTAGTGGTAGTGGTGGATACTGTAGTAGTAGTGGTGATGGTGGTAGTAGTGGTGGTGGTTGGGTAGTATGAGTCTCTCCAGTAGTATCTCCGGTGGTGGTAGTGGTAGTACCTGTGGTAGTAGCAATACCAGGTGGTAGTGGTAGTGGTAGTGGTAGTGGCAGTAGTAGTGGTGGTAGTAGCAGGTAGTAGTAGTAGTGTTCTTATGGTCTCGGTAGTACAGTGGTAGTACTTGGGTAGTAGTAACCTCACATGGTAGTATTTATCATTGCGGTGGTAGCGTACTTAGTAGTAGTAGTCTTCTCCTTTCCCCCTTCTGTAGTGACCAGGTGGTAGTGGTATTCTGCAGTGGCAGTAGCGGTGGTAGTAGTGGTCACCAGTGGTAGCTGAGTGGTTGTCAGGTAGACGGTGGTGGTAGTTGTAGTGGTAGTAGTGGTGGTAGTGGCAGCAGTGGTAGTAGTAGTGGCAGTAGTGGTGGTAAGTGCTAAGAAGTGGTAGCTGGGTAGTAGTAGTAGTTGTGGTGGTAGTAGCGGTGGTGGTAGTTGTAGTGGTAGTAGTGGTGGTAGTGGCAGCAGTGGTAGTAGTGGTGGTAGTAGCGGTAGTAGTGGTAGCTGTGGTACTGGTAATGGTGTGGTGGTAGTGAATTCCATGTGGTAGTTGTAGTGGTAGTAGTGGTGGTAGTGGCAGCAGTGGTAGT
This sequence comes from Oncorhynchus keta, assembly GCF_023373465.1. NCBI lineage: Eukaryota > Metazoa > Chordata > Actinopteri > Salmoniformes > Salmonidae > Oncorhynchus > Oncorhynchus keta. The sequence goes on from NW_026281209.1 coordinate 13,044, forward strand.
AGTGGTGGTTAGCTTGATGGTAGTAGTTGTGGTAATGCGGTGGTCCTGCGGTGGTAGTGGTGGCAGTAATATGGTAGTAGTAGTAGTAGTGGTGGTGGTAGCGGTAGTAGTTGTGGTAGTAGTATTCGGTGGTGGTAGTTGTAGTAGTGGTGGTGGTAGCGGTAGTAGTGGTGGTTAGCGGTAGTAGTGGTGGTGGTCGCGGTAGTAGTGGTGGTGGTAGCGGTGGTAGTAGTGTGCTAGCGGTGTGGTAGTAGTGGTGGCAATGGTGGACCCAAGCGTTGGTAGTAGTGGTAGTAGCGGTGGCCTCTAGTAGTGGTAGTGCTGAAGCACAGTGGTGGTAATCAGCGGTACCAATGGTGAGTGGGCTGCTCTGGCCCCCGGTGGTAGTAGTGGTCTAGTGGTAGTTCTCTTCGGTGGCTCAAGTATTGGTAGTAGTGGTGGTAGTGGCAGTAGTAGTGGTAGTACCAGTGGTAGTAGCGGTAGTAGTGGTGGTAGTGGTAGTAGTGGTGGTGGTAAGCGGTAGTAGTGGTGGTGGTAGTACTGGTGGTGGTAGTAGTAGTAGTGGTGGTGGTAGTAGTGGTGGTAGCGGTAGTAGTGGTGGTAGCGGTAGTAGTGGTGGTGGTAGTAGTGGTAGTGTTGGTAGTAGTGGTGGTGGTAGTAGTGGTAGTAGCAGTGGTAGTGTTGGTAGTAGTGTTGGTAGTAGTGGTAGTAGTAGTGCTAGTAGCGAAGTAGTAGTGGTGGTAGTAGTAGTGCAGTTGTGGAGGTAGCGGTAGTAGTGGTGGTGGTAGCAGTAGTAGTGGTGGTGGTAGCGGTGGTGGTAGTAGTAGTAACGGTGGTAGTAATAGTAGTAGTGGTAGTAAGGTGATATGGTAGTGGTAGTAGTGGTGGTAGTAACAGTAGTGGTGGTAGTAGCAGTGGTAGTGGCAGTAGTGGCGATGGTAGTAGTGGCAGTAGCGGTGGTAGTAGTGGTGGTAGTAGGTAGTAGCGGTGGTAGTGCCAGTAGTAGTGGTAGTAGTAACAGTGGTAGTGGTATTAGTAGTGGTAGTGTGCGGTAGCAGTAGTGGAGGTAGCGGTGGTAGTGGTAGTAGCGAAGTAGTAGTGGTGGTGGTAGCAATGGTAGTGGTGGTAGTAGTGGAGTAGTGGTGGTGGTAGTGGTAGTAGTGGTGGTAGCGGTAGTAGTAGCGGTGGTAGTATATTGGTAGTAGTGGTGGTAGTGGCAGTAGTAGTGGTAGTAGCAGTAGTAGTGGTGGTAGTGGTAGTAGTGGTGGTGGTAGCGGTAGTAGTGGTGGTGGTGGTGGTAGTAGTGGTGGTAGCAGTAGTAGTAGCTGTTGTAGTAGTGGTAGTGTAGTGGTGGTAGTGGCAGTAGTAGTGGCAATAGTAGTGGTGGTGGTGAGTGGTAGTAGCAGTGGTGGTGCGGCCGGTAGCGATGGTAGTAGTGGCAGTAGTGGTGGTAGTAGTGGTGGTAGTGGTGGTAGTGGTCGTAGCGGTGGTAGTGGTCGTGCGGTGGTAGTAGTGGTAGTAGTAGTGCTAGTTGCGGTAGTAGTGGTGGTAGTAGCGGTGGCAGTAGTGGAGGTAAGCGGTGGTGGTAGTGGTAGTAGCAGTAGTAGTAGTAGTAGCAGTGGTAGTAGTGGTAGTAGTAGTGGTGGTAGTAGTAGTGGTGGTATCTAGCGGTAGTAGTGATGTTAGTAGTGGTGGTGGTGGTAGTGGTAGTAGCGGCGGTAGCGATGGTAGTAGTGGTGGTGGTAGTGGTAGTAGTGGTGGTGGTAGCGGTAGTAGTGATGATGCCATCAGCGGTAGTAGTGGTGGTGGTAGTAGTGGTGGTGGTAGCAGTAGTGGTGGTGGTAGCAGTAGTAGTGGTGGTGGTAGTAGTAGTCAAGCGGTGGTAGAAGTTCCTGTAGCGGTAGTAGTACAACATAGTAGTAGTGGTGGTAGTAGCAGTGGTAGTGGCAGTAGTAGCGATGGTAGTAGTGGCAGTAGCGGTGGTAGTAGTGGTGGTCGTAGTAGTGTAGTGGTGGTAGTACCAGTAGTAGTGGTAGTAGCAGCAGTGGTAGTGGTATTAGTAGTGGTAGTAGCGGTGGAGGGAGCGGTGGTAGTGGTAGTAGCAGTAGTAGTGTAGCATCGGTAGCAATGGTAGTGGTGGTAGTAGTGGCAGTAGCGGTGGTGGTAGTGCCTCCGGTGGTATTGTGATAGTAGTGGCAGTAGCGGTGGTGGTAGTAGCGGTGGTGGCAATGGTAGTAGTGGCAGTAGCGGTGGTAGTAGTGGCAAAATGGTGGTAGTATTAGCAGTGGTGGTAGTAGTAGTAGCGGTGGTAGTAGCAGTGGTGGTAGTAGTAGACACACAAACCCGGTGGTAGCGGTAGTAGTGGTGATGGTAGCGGTAGTAGTGGTCTCACCCCCGGTAGTCCCCCAACAAGTGGTATGTAGTGGCTGTGGTAGTGGTAGTTGTCATGGTGTAGCAATGTGGTAGTAATGCTCTGCAGTGGTAGTGGTAGTGCTAGTAGTAGTGAGTGGTAATGTAATGGTAATAGTAGTGTTAGTAGTGGTGGTAGTAGTGGTAGTAGCAGTGGTAATGCGATGGTAGTAGTGGCAGTAGTAGTAGTAGTAGCAGTAGTAGTAGTAGCAGCGGTAGTGGTAGTAGTAGTAGTAGCGGTGTTAGTAGTAGTAGTAGCAGTGGTAGTGGTATTAGTAGTGGTAGTAACGGTGGTAGTAGTAGTAGTAGTGGTAGCTGTAGTAGTTGTGGTGGTAGTAGCGGTGGTGGTAGTAGCGGTGGTGGTAGTGTAGTGGTAGTGGGTAGTGGTAGTAGTAGTGGCAGTAGTGGTGGTAGTAGCGGTAGAAGTGGTAGCTGTGGTAGCGGTAGTAGTTGTGGTGGTAGTAGCGGTGGTGGTAGTTGTAGTGGTAGTAGTGGTGGTAGTGGCAGCAGTGGTAGTAGTAGTGGCAGTAGTGGTGGTAGTAGCGGTAGAAAGTGGTAGCTGTGGTAGCGGTAAGTTGTGGTGGTAGTAGCGGTGGTGGTAGTTGTAGTGGTGGTAGTGGCAGCAGTGGTAGTAGTGGTGGTAGTAGCGGTAGTAGTGGTAGCTGTGGTAGCGGTAGTAGTTGTGGTGGTAGTAGCGGTGGTGGTAGTTGTAGTGGTAGTAGTGGTGGTAGTGGCAGCAGTGGTAGTAGTGGTGGTAGTAGCGGTGGTAGTAGTTGTGGTAGTAGCGGTGGTAGTAGCGGTGGTAGTGGTAGCAGTAGTAGGGTTGTAGTAGTAGTAGTAGTGGTGGTGGTAGCGGTAGTAGTGTTGCTGGTAGCAGTAGTAGTGGTAGTGATGGTAGTAGTAGTAGTTGCTGTGGTAGTAGTTGTGGTGGTAGCGGTAGTAGTGGTGATGGTAGCGGTAGTAGTGGTGGTGGTAGCGGTAGTAGTGGTGGTAGTGGCAGTAGTAGTAGTGGTGGTAGTAGCGGTGGTATTAGTAGTTGCAGCGGTCGTAGGGGTAGTGGTGGTAGTGGTGGTCGCGGTGGTAGTAGTTGCGGTGGTAGCGGTAGTAGTGGTGACGGTAGCGGTAGTAGTGGTGTTGGTAGCGGTAGTAGTGGTGGTAGTGGCAGTAGTAGTAGTGGTGGTAGTGGTAGTAGTGGTGGTACTGGTAGTAGCGGTGGTACTGGTAGTAGCGGTGGTAGTGGCAGTAGTAGTGGTGGTAGTAGCGGTGGTAGTAGTGGTAGTAGTGGCAGTAGCGGTGGTAGTAGTGGCAGTAGCGGTGGTAGTATTAGCAGTGGTGGTAGTAGTAGTAGCGGTGGTAGTGGTAGTAGCGGTGGCAGTGGTAGTAGCGGTGGTAGTGGTAGTGGCAGTAGTGGTGGTGGTAGTAGTGTTGGTAGTAGTGGTAGTAGCAGTGGTGGTAGTGGTAGTAGCGGTGGTAGCGGTAGTAGTGGTGATGGTAGCGGTAGTAGTGGTGGTGGTAGTAGTGTTGGTAGTAGTGGTAGTCGTGGTGGTGGTAGTGGTAGTAGCAGTGGTGGTAGTGGTAGTAAGCGGTGATGTAGCTTGATAGTAGTAGTGGCAATAGCGGTGGTAGTAGTGGCAGTAGCGGTGGTAGTAGTAGCAGTGGAGGTAGTAGTAGTAGGGTGGTAGTGGCAGTAGCAGTGGTAGTGTAACAGTGGTAGTAGTATTAATAAATGTCATGGTGGCAATAGTGGAATGTATGCAGTAGTAGTGGTAGTAGTAATGTGATGGTAGTAATGCAATCGCAGTGGTAATAGTATCGCAGTGGTAATAGTGGTAATATGAGTGGTAGTAGTGGTGTTAGCGGTAGTAGTAGTAGTAGTAGTAGTAGTAGCGGTGGTGGTAGTAGCGGTGGTCGTGGTTGTAGTGGTAGTAGTGGTGGTAGTGGCAGCAGTGGTAGTAGTAGCTGTGGTAGTAGTAGTAGTGGTGGTAGTAGTAGCGGTGGTAGTAGTAGCGGTGGTAGTAGTAGTAGTAGTGGTAGTGGTAGTAGTAGGTGTGGTAGTAGTAGCAGTGGTAGTGGTGGTGGTAGCGGTAGTAGTGTTGCTGGTAGCAGTAGTAGTGGTGCTGGTAGCAGTAGTAGTGGTAGTGGGGGTAGTAGTAGTAGTAGCGGTAGTAGTAGTAGTAGTGGTGGTAGTGGCAGTAGTAGTGGTAGTAGCGGTGGTAGTGGCAGTAGTAGTGGTAGTAGCGGTGGTAGTGGCGGCAGTAGTGGTGGTGGTAGTAGTAGCGGTGGTAGTGGTAGTATTGGTGGTTGTGGTACCGGTGGTAGTAGTAGT
>NW_026281210.1:0-4600 GCF_023373465.1 Oncorhynchus keta
CAGCAGAGTCTCACAACTCAATCGCTGGTTGAAAACTGTTTTCTGCCCCTCCCAAAAGATAGAATTTGTAGATACTGGGCCTCTTTCTGGGACTCACCCACAAACAGGACCAAGCCTGACCTGCTGAGGAGTGACGGACTCCATCCTAGCTGGAGGGGTGCTCTCATCTTATCTGCCAACATAGACAGGGCTCTAACCCTGCTCACAATGAAATAGGGTGCAGGCCGGGCAGCAGGCTATTAGCCAGCCTGCCAGCATAGTGGAGTCTGCCACTCAGCATAGTCAGTGTAGTCAGCTCAGCTATCACCATTGAGACCGTGGTCTGTGCCTCGACCTAGGTTGGGCAAAACTAAACATGGCGGTGTTCGCTTAGCAATCTCACTAGGATAAAGACCACCTCCATTCCTGTCATTACTGAAAGAGATCATGATACCTCACATCTCAAAATAGGGCTACTTAATGTTAGATCCCTTACTTCAAAGGCAATTATAGTCAATGAACTAACTACTGATCATAATCTTTGATGTGATTGGCCTGACTGAAACATGGCTTAAGCCTGATGAATTTACTGTGTTAATGAGGCCTCACCTCCTGGCTACACTAGTGACCATATCCCCGTGCATCCCGCAAAGGCGGGAGGTGTTAACATTTACGATAGCAAATTTCATTTACAAAAAAATGACGCTTTTGTCTTTTGAGCTTCTAGTCATGAAATCTATGCAGCCTACTCAATCACTTTTTATAGCTACTGTTTACAGGCCTCCTGGGCCATATACAGCGTTTCTCACTGAGTTCCTGAATTCCTATCAGACCTTGTAGTCATTGCAGATAATATTCTAATCTTTGGTGACTTTAATATTCACATGGAAAAGTCCACAGACCCACTCCAAAAGGCTTTTGAGCCATCATCGACTCAGTGGGTTTTGTCCAACATGTCTCTGACCCACTCACTGTCACAGTCATACGCTGACCTAGTTTTGTCCCATGGAATAAATGTTGTGGATCTTAATGTTTTTCCTCATAATCCTGACTATCGGACCACCATTTTATTACGTTTGCAATTGCAACAAATAATCTGCTCAGACCCCAACCAAGGAACATCAAAAGTCGTGCTATAAATTCACAGACAACACAAAGATTCCTTGATGCCCTTCCAGACTCCCCTCTGCCTACCCAAGGACGCCAGAGGACAAAATCCGTTAACCACCTAACTGAGGATCTCAATTTAACCTTGCGCAATACCCTAGATGCAGTTGCACCCTAAAAACTAAAAAAATGTCTCATAAGAAACTAGCTCCCCTGGTACACAGAAAATACCCGAGCTCTGAAGCAAGCTTCCAGAAAATTGGAACGGAAATGGCGCCACACCAAACTGGAAGTCTTCCGACTAGCTTGGAAGGACGGTACCTGCAGTACCGAAGAGCCCTTACTGCTGCTCGATCGTCCTATTTTTCTAACTTAATTGAGGAAAATAAGAACAATCCGAAATTCCTTTTTTGATACTGTGGCAAAGCTAACTAAAAAGCAGCATTCCCAAGAGAGGATGACTTTCACTTTAGCAGTGATAAATTCATGAACTTCTTTGAGGAAAAGATTATGATTATTAGAAAGCAAATTACGGACTCCCTTAAACCTGCGTATTCCTCCAAACCTCAGTTGTCCTGAGTCTGCACAACTCTGCCAGGACCTAGGATCAAGAGAGACGCTCAAGTTGTTTTAGTACTATATCTCTTGACACAATGATGAAAATAATCATGGCCTCTAAACCTTCAAGCTGTATACTGACCCTATTCCAACTAAACTACTGAAAGAGCTGCTTCCTGTGCTTGGCCCTCCTATGTTGAACATAATAAACGGCTCTCTATCCACTGGATGTGTACCAAACTCACTAAAAGTGGTAATAAAGCCTCTCTTGAAAAAGCCAAACCTTGACCCAGAAAATATAAAAACTATCGGCCTATATCGAATCTTCCATTCCCTCTCAAAGATTTTAGAGAAGGCTGTTGCGCAGCAACTCACTGCCTTCCTGAAGACAAACAATGTATACGAAATGCTTCAGTCTGGTTTTAGACCCCATCATAGCACTGAGACGGCACTTGTGAAGGTGGTAAATGACATTTAATGGCATCGATCGAGGCTCTGCATCTGTCCTCGTGCTCCTAGACCTTTAGTGCTGCTTTTGGATACCATCGATCACCACATTCTTTGGAGAGATTGGAAACCCAAATTGGTCTACACGGACAAGTTCTGTCTGTTTAGATCTTATCTGTTTGAAAGATATCAGTTTGTCTCTGTGAATGGTTTGTCCTCTCCGATTAAATCAACTGTACATTTCGGTGTTCCTCGTTCTGTTTTAGGACCACTATTGTTTCTACTATATATTTTACCTCTTGGGGATGTTATTCTGAAAACATAATGTAAACTTTCACTGCTATGCGGATGACACACAGCTGTACATTTCAATGAAACATGGCGTAGTTCAAAATTGCCCTCGCTAGAAGCATGTGTTTCAGACATAAGGAAGTGGATGGCTGCAAACTTTCTACTATTAAACTCGGACAAAACAGAGATGCTTGTTCTAGGTCCCAAGAAACAAAGAGATCTTCTGTTGAATCTGACAATTAATCTTAATGGTTGTACAGTCGTCTCAAATAAAACTGTGAAGGACCTCGGCGTTACTCTGGACCCTGATCTCTTTTGAAGAACATATCAAGACCATTTCGAGGACAGCTTTTTTCCATCTACGTAACATTGCAAAAATCAGAAACTTTCTGTCCAAAAATGATGCAGAAAAATTAATCCATGCTTTTGTCACTTCTAGGTTAGACTACTGCAATGCTCTATTTTCCGGCTACCCGGATAAAGCACTAAATAAACTTCAGTTAGTGCTAAATACGGCTGCTAGAATCCTGACTAGAACCAAAAAATTTGATCATATTACTCCAGTGCTAGCCTCTCTACACTGGCTTCCTGTCAAAGCAAGGGCTGATTTCAAGGTTTTACTGCTAACCTACAAAGCATTACATGGGCTTGCTCCTACCTACCTCTCTGATTTGGTCCTGCCGTACATACCTACACGTACGCTACGGTCACAAGACCGCAGGCCTCCTAATTGTCCCTAGAATTTCTAAGCAAACAGCTGGAGGCAGGGCTTTCTCCTATAGAGCTCCATTTTTATGGAACGGTCTGCCTACCCATGTCAGAGACGCAAACTCGGTCTCAACCTTTAAGTCTTTACTGAAGACTCATCTCTTCAGTGGGTCATATGATTGAGTGTAGTCTGGCCCAGGAGTGGGAAGGTGAACGGAAAGGCTCTGGAGCAACGAACCGCCCTTGCTGTCTCTGCCTGGCCGGTTCCCCTCTTCCACTGGGATTCTCTGCCTCTAACCCTGTTACGGGGGCTGAGTCACTGGCTTGCTGGGGCTCTCTCGTGCCGTCCCTGGGGGTGCGTCACCTGGGTGGGTTGATTCACTGTTGTGGTCGGCCTGTCTGGGTTGCCCCCCTTGGGTTGTACCGTGGCGGAGATCTTTGTGGGCTATACTCGGCCTTGTCTCAGGATGGTAAGTTGGTGGTTGAAGATATCCCTCTAGTGGTGTGGGGGATGTGCTTTGGCAAAGTGGGTGGGGTTATATCCTTCCTGTTTGGCCCTGTCCGGGGTGTCCTCGGATGGGGCCACAGTGTCTCCTGACCCCTCCTGTCTCAGCCTCCAGTATTTATGCTGCAGTAGTTTGTGTCGGGGGCTAGGGTCAGTTTGTTATATCTGGAGTACTTCTCCTGTCCTATTCGGTGTCCTGTGTGAATCTAAGTGTGCGTTCTCTAATTCTCTCCTTCTCTCTTTCTTTCTCTCTCTCGGAGGACCTGAGCCCTAGGACCATGCCCCAGGACTACCTGACATGATGACTCCTTGCTGTCCCCAGTCCACCTGGCCATGCTGCTGCTCCAGTTTCAACTGGCCTGAGCCCTAGGACCATGTCCCAGGACTACCTGACATGAGGACTCCTTGCTGTCCCCAGTCCACCTGGCCATGCTCCTGCTCCAGTTTCAACTGTTCTGCCTTACTATTATTCAACCATGCTGGTCATTTATGAACATTTGAACATCTTGGCCACGTTCTGTTATAATCTCCACCCGGCACAGCCAAAAGAGGACTGGCCACCCCACATATGCTCTCTCTAATTCTCTCTTTCTTTCTCTCTCTCTCGGAGGACCTGAGCCCTAGGACAGTGCCCCAGGACTACCTGACATGATGGCTCCTTGCTGTCCCCATTCCACCTGACTGCTGCTGCTCCAGTTTCAACTGTTCTGCCTTATTATTATTCGACCATGCTGGTCATTTATGAACATTTGAACATCTTGGTCATGTTCTGTTATAATCTCTACCCGGCACAGCCAGAAGAGGACTGGCCACCCCACATAGCCCGGTTCCTCTCTAGGTTTCTTCCTAGGTTTTGGCCTTTCTAGGGAGTTTTTCCTAGCCACCGTGCTTTACACCTGCATTGTTTGCTGTTTGGGGTTTTAGGCTGGGTTTCTGTACAGCACTTTGAGATATCAGCTGATGTACGAAGGGCTATATAAATAAATTTGATTTGATTTGATTTGA
>NW_026281211.1:0-13452 GCF_023373465.1 Oncorhynchus keta
GGTAGCCTAGTGATTAGAGTGTAGAGGAGGCAGGTAGCCTAGTGATTAGAGTGTAGAGGAGGCAGGTAGCCTAGTGATTAGAGTGTAGAGGAGGCAGGTAGCCTAGTGATTAGAGTGTAGAGGAGGCAGGTAGCCTAGTGGTTAGAGTGTAGGGGTGGCAGGTAGCCTAGTGGTTAGAGTGTAGGGGTGGCAGGTAGCCTAGTGGTTAGAGTGTAGAGGAGGCAGGTAGCCTAGTGATTAGAGTGTAGAGGAGGCAGGTAGCCTAGTGATTAGAGTGTAGAGGAGACAGGTAGCCTAGTGATTAGAGTGTAGAGGAGGCAGGTAGCCTAGTGATTAGAGTGTAGAGGAGGCAGGTAGCCTAGTGATTAGAGTGTAGAGGAGGCAGGTAGCCTAGTGATTAGAGTGTAGAGGAGGCAGGTAGCCTAGTGGTTAGAGTGTAGGGGTAGCAGGTAGCCTAGTGGTTAGAGTGTAGGGGTGGCAGGTAGCCTAGTGGTTAGAGTGTAGAGGAGGCAGGTAGCCCAGTGGTTAGAGTGTAGAGGAGGCATGGTATCTAGTGGATTGAGGTAGAGGAGGCAGGTAGCCTAGTGATTAGAGGTAGAGGAGGCAGGCAGCCTATGGATTAGAGTGTAGAGGAGGCAGGTAGCCTAGTGGTTAGAGTGCAGAGGAGGCAGGCAGGCCTGAGACTAGAGGCAGAGGAGGCAGGTAGCCCAGTGATTGAAAGTGTAGAGGAGGCAGGTAGCCTAGTGATTAGAGTGTAGAGGAGGCAGGTAGCCTAGTGATTAGAGTGTAGAGGAGGCAGGTAGCGTAGTGGTTAGAGTGTAGAGGAGGTAGGTAGCTAGTGGTTAGAGTGTAGAGGTGGCAGGGTAGCCTAGTGATTAGAGTGTAGAGGAGGCAGGTAGTCTAGTGGTTAGAGTGTAGAGGCAGGTAGTCTAGTGGTTAGAGTGTAGGGGAGGCAGGGTAGCCTAGTGGTTAGAGTGTAGAGGTGGCAGGGTAGTCTAGTGATTAGAGTGTAGAGGAGGCAGGGTAGCCTAGTGGTTAGAGTGTAGGAGATGGCAGGGTAGTCTAGTGGTTAGAGTGTAGAGGAGGCAGGTAGTCTAGTGGTTAGAGTGTAGAGGAGGCAGGTAGCCTAGTGGTTAGAGTGTAAGAGGAGGCAGGTAGCCTAGTGATTAGAGTGTAGAGGAGGCAGGGTAGCCTAGTGGTTAGAGTGTAGAGGTGGTAGGCAGCCTAGTGATTAGAGTGTAGAGGAGGCAGGTAGCGTAGTGATTAGAGTGTAGAGGTGGCAGGTAGCCTAGTGATTAGAGTGTAGAGGAGGCAGGGTAGCCTAGTGGTTAGAGTGAGAGTGCAGGTATCCCTAGTGATTTAGAGGTAGTGGAGGCAGCCTAGTGATTAGAGTGTAGAGGAGGCAGGTAGCCTAGTGGTTAGAGTGTAGAGGTGGTAGGTAGCCTAGTGATTAGAGTGTAGAGGAGGCAGGTAGTCTAGTGGTTAGAGTGTAGAGGAGGCAGGTAGTCTAGTGATTAGAGTGTAGAGAGGCAGGTAGCCTAGTGGTTAGAGTGTAGAGGAGGCAGGTAGCCTAGTGATTAGAGTGTAGAGGAGGCAGGTAGCCTAGTGATTAGAGTGTAGAGGAGGCAGGTAGCCTAGTGATTAGAGTGTAGAGGAGGCAGGTAGCCTAGTGGTTAGAGTGTAGAGGAGGCAGGTAGCCTAGTGATTAGAGTGTAGAGGCGGCAGGTAGCCTAGTGATTAGAGTGTAGAGGAGGCAGGTAGCCTAGTGATTAGAGTGTAGAGGAGGCAGGTAGCCTAGTGATTAGAGTGTAGAGGAGGCAGGTAGCCTAGTGATTAGAGTGTAGAGGAGGTAGGGTAGCCTAGTGATTAGAGTGTAGAGGAGGCAGGTAGCCTAGTGATTAGAGTGTAGAGGAGGCTTCTAGCCCACAAGATTAGAGTGTAGAGGAGGCTGTTCCACTGGTTAGAGTGCAGAGGAGGCAGGTAGCCAAGTGATTAGAGTGTAGAGGAGGCAGGTAGCCTAGTGGTTAGAATGTAGAGGAATGTAAATGGTTAGAATGTAGAGGTGGCAGGGTAGCCTAGTGGTTAGAGTGTAGAGGAGGCAGGTAGCCTAGTGGTTAGAGTGTAGAGGAGGCAGGTAGCCTAGTGATTAGAGTGTAGGAGGAGGCAGGTAGCCTAGTGATTAGAGTGTAGAGGAGGCAGGTAGCCCAGTGGTTAGAGTGTACTGGGTAGCAGGTAGCCTAGTGGTTAGAGTGTAGGGGTGGCAGGTAGCCTAGTGGTTAGAGTGTAGAGGAGGCAGGTAGCCTAGTGGTTAGAGTGTAGAGGAGGCAGGTAGTCTAGTGATTGGAGTGTAGAGGAGGCAGGTAGCCTAGTGATTAGAGTGTAGAGGAGGCAGGTAGCCTAGTGATTAGAGGCAGGTAGCCTAGTGATTAGAGTGTAGAGGAGGCAGGTAGCCTAGTGATTAGAGTGTAGAGGAGGCAGGTAGCCTAGTGGTTAGAGTGTAGAGGAGGCAGGTAGCCTAGTGATTAGAGTGTAGAGGAGGCAGGTAGCCTAGTGATTAGAGTGTAGAGGAGGCAGGTAGCCTAGTGGTTAGAGTGTAGAGGAGGCAGGTAGCCTAGTGATTAGAGTGTAGAGGAGGCAGGTAGCCTAGTGATTAGAGTGTAGAGGAGGCAGGTAGCCTAGTGATTAGAGTGTAGGAGGCAGGTAGCCTAGTGATTAGAGTGTAGAGGAGGCAGGTAGCCTAGTGATTAGAGTGTAGAGGAGGCAGGTAGCCTAGTGATTAGAGTGTAGAGGAGGCAGGTAGCCTAGTGATTAGAGTGTAGAGGGCAGGCAGGTAGCCTAGTGATTAGAGTGTAGAGGAGGCAGGTAGCCTAGTGATTAGAGTGTAGAGGAGGCAGGGTAGCCTAGTGGTTAGAGTGTAGAGGAGGCAGGTAGCCTAGTGATTAGAGTGTAGAGGAGGCAGGTAGCCTAGTGATTAGAGTGTAGAGGAGGCAGGTAGCCTAGTGATTAGAGTGTAGAGGGAGGCAGGTAGCCCAGTGATTAGAGTGTAGAGGAGGCAGGTAGCCTAGTGGTTAGAGTGTAGGGTGGCAGGTAGCCTAGTGGTTAGAGTGTAGGGGTGGCAGGTAGCCTAGTGGTTAGAGTGTAGAGGAGGCAGGTAGCCTAGTGATTAGAGTGTAGAGGAGGCAGGTAGCCTAGTGATTAGAGTGTAGAGGAGACAGGTAGCCTAGTGATTAGAGTGTAGAGGAGGCAGGTAGCCTAGTGATTAGAGTGTAGAGGAGGCAGGTAGCCCAGTGTTAGAGTGTAAGAGGAGGCAGGTAGCCTAGTGATTAGAGTGTAGGAGGCAGGTAGCCTAGTGGTTAGAGTGTAGGGGTAGCAGGTAGCCTAGTGGTTAGAGTGTAGGGGTGGCAGGTAGCCTAGTGATTAGAGTGTAGAGGAGGCAGGTAGCCTAGTGGTTAGAGTGTAGAGGAGGCAGGTAGCCTAGTGATTAGAGTGTAGAGGAAGCAGGTAGCCTAGTGATTAGAGTGTAGAGGAGGCAGGTAGCCCAGTGATTAGAGTGTAGAGGAGGCAGGTAGCATAGTGGTTAGAGTGTAGAGGAGGCAGGTAGCCTAGTGGTTAGAGTGTAGGGGTGGCAGGTAGCCTAGTGGTTGGACCGTTGGACTGGTAACTGAAAGGTTTGCAAGATCGAATCCCTGAGCTGACGAGGTAAAAATCTGTTGTTCTGCCCCATGAACAAGGCAGTTAAACCACCGTTCCCTGGTAGGCTGTCAGTGTAAATAAGAATTTGTTCTTCATTGACTTGCCTAGTTAAATAAAGGTAGAAAATAAATAATAACTTCTAGCACAGACCAGAGCCTTAGATATGCAGTTACACAAACATGCTGTAAGCATTACATGGCAACGCAGGAATTTTGAGAGGGCTGTGGGCCAGAAGGTTGTGGGTTCACAGACCACCGTGGGCCAGAAGGTTGTGGGTTCACAGACCACAAGGTTAGGCCTGCCTTTCCACCCCAGACAGAGTAGGCCTGCCTTTTCAGCCCAAACAGGTAGGCCTACCTTTCCACCCCAAACAGGTAGGCCTACCTTTTTATTTCTTAAATAGGGACCCTCTCCTTGCTATTAAAGTCTCATTTAAAATGAAGACGGTTTAAATAAATGAGACCTTGTCGAATTTGCTTACCATGAGATACATTATCCGTTTCCGATTAATTGTCACGGCTGCTGCTTTAAGTGTCAGCATCATAACGCACGTTACTCGAATCTGGCTTGTGAGGTCAATAACTCTGATAAATACATCGTGGCCAAGAAACATATCGTTTTTATTCAAATCAATTATAGTAGTAGAAGCCTTCGACTCTTCTCCTGAACTGCCACTGTAGGCGGCACAGCCATTGGTTGCTTCACACAGCACAGCCATTGGTTAAGCAGCACACTGCACAGCCATTGGTTAAGCTTCACACGGTACAGCCATTGGTTAAGCAGCACACTGCACAGCCATTGGTTACAGCACACGGCACAGCCATTGGTTAAGCTTCACACAGCACAGCCATTGGTTGCTTCACACAGCACAGCCATTGGTTAAGCTTCACACTGTTCCGATTGCACAGTCATTGGTTAAGCTTCACTGCACAGCCATTGGTTGCTTCACGGCACAAAGCCATTGGTTGCTTCACGGCCAGCCATTGGTTAAGCTTCACACAGCACAGCCATTGGTTAAGCTTCACACGGCACAGCCATTGGTTAAGCTTCACACAGCACAGCCATTGGTTAAGCTTCACTGCACAGCCATTGGTTAAATACATGCAGCCGTGGCCACGGCACAGCCATTGGTTTTTCACACTGCACAGCCATTGGTTAATCACACTGCACAGCCATTGGTTAACAGCACACTGCAAGCCATTGGTTAACTCTTCTCACGGCACAGCCATTGGTTAAGCTTCACACGGCACAGCCATTGGTTAAGCTTCACACGGCACAGCCATTGTTAAACTTTACAGCCATTGGTTAAGCTTCACTGCACAGCCATTGGTTGCTTCACACAGCACAGCCATTGGTTAAGCTTCACACGGCACAGCCATTGGTTAAGCTTCACACAGCACAGCCATTGGTTAAGCTTCACACAGCCATTGGTTAAGCTTCACACAGCACAGCCATTGGTTAAGCTTCACACGGCACAGCCATTGGTTAAGCTTCACACAGCACAGCCATTGGTTAAGCTTCACACTGCACAGCCATTGGTTAAGCTTCACACGGCACAGCCATTGGTTAAGCAGCACACTGCACAGCCATTGGTTAAGCAGCACACTGCACAACCATTGGTTAAGCTTCACACGGCACAGCCATTGGTTAAGCTTCACACTGCACAGCCATTGGTTAAGCTTCACACTGCACAGCCATTGGTTAAGCTTCACACGGCACAGCCATTGGTTAAGCTTCACACGGCACAGCCATTGGTTAAGCTTCACACTGCACAGCCATTGGTTAGGCAGCACACAGCACAGCCATTGGTTAAGCTTCACACAGCACAGCCATTGGTTAAGCAGCACACAGCACAGCCATTGGTTAAGCTTCACACGGCACAGCCATTGGTTAAGCTTCAGCCATTGGTTAGGCAGGCACAGCCATTGGTTAAGCTTCACACGGCACAGCCATTGGTTAGGCAGCACATTAAAACATTTTTTGATCAACGAGAGGTGAGCAGGCCGGGGCTCGGGTTGGAATATTCATTGCGGTGTGTAATGCACCTAGTTTTATTTAAACCATCCCAGCAGCTTTCTTAGAAATATCACTTTGCTCTGTGCGTCTCCGAGCACTTCGTATCTATAGCCTATGGATCATTTGATTGAGACTACACTAAATAGCCTATAGGCGTGCTTGATATTGCGCGCCCAGTGGAGGCGGCATCGGGCACACATCATATATAGACTAATAAGCAACTCATGTGTTTTTTTGTGTATTCTACCTGCTTTTCCTCCCCAATTGCTGCTACTCCCCAACGGGCTAGGGAGAGGCGAAGGTTGAGTCATGCATCCTCCGAAACATGACCCGCCAAACCGCGCTCCTTAACACCCGCCCGCCCGCTAACCCGGAAGCCAGCTGCACCAATGTGTCAGAGAAAACACTGTTCAACTGATGACTGAGGTCACCCTGCAGGTGCCCGGCCCGCCACAAGGAGTCGCTAGAGCTCAATGAGCCAAGAAAAGCCCCCTGGCCAAACCCTCTCTCCTAACCCGGGCGACACTGGGCCATTTGTGTGACGCCTCTTGGGACTCTTGTTCGCGGTCAGTTATGACAAAGCCAGGTTATCAAGGCACAAGGCGAGACCCAAATGCAGACAGGAAGCAGATGGTTGGTGTCTTACAATGTTTATTTATCCAAAAGGGAAGGCCAGAGAATGGTCATGGCAAAGGTCAAACCAGATCAGAGTAGAGGAGGTACAGAGTGGCAGACAGGCTCGTGGTCAAGACGCAGGCAGAATGGTCAGGCAGGCGGGTACAAAGTCCAGAAAACAGGCAACGTCAAAACCGTGAGGACTTGAAAAAGGAGAATAACAGGTGAAACTGATCAGGGTGTGACGCTGGGATTGAACCTGGGTCTGTAGTGAAACCTCAAGCACTGTGATAGAGTGCTGTAGACGCCTGTGCCACCCGGCACGCATAAGCAACTCATTCTAAAACACTGAGAAATATAGAAATGTCATAAATTACAAATTACATGACCCTCTCCAGGACCCGATTTAAAATATACTAACCCTGACTGCTTGACACTCCTCCATTTTCCCTCCAGGTACCAATTCTGTAAACATTTCAATCCATCCTTAATTAACTTAGTTACAGTTTGTGTTTTTTTGTCCTATATTTTATTTTTATTTTTAATCCCAGGGCCCCGTCCCCACAGGAGCCTTTTGCCTTTTGGTAGGCTGTCATTGTAAATAAGAATTTGTTCTGAACTGACTTGCCTTGTTAAATAATGGTACAATAAAAATACAAATGAAATGTCTTATTGTTTATTTTATATTGAATCCCTGTCAGGAACATTGGGTGGTGTTGGTCTGTACAGGACAGGGGGAAACAGTCACTTTATCATTGTGAATTTAAGGGGCTTTGTCACGTTCTGACCTTTATTTCTGTGTTTTGTGTTTAGTTAGTATGGTCAGGGGCGTGAGTTGTGGGCAGTCTATGTTTGTTTGTCTAGGTTTTGGGAATTTCTATGTTCGGCCTAGTATGGTTCTCAATCAGAGGCAGGTGTCATTAGGTGTCTCTGATTGAGAATCATACTTTTAGGTGGCCTGGGTTTCACTGTGTGTTGGTGGGTGATTGTTTCCTGTCTCAGTGTGTGCACCAGATAGGACTGTTTTGAGTTTCACATTTTTTGTTTTGTTAGTTTTGTTCATGTGTACCTTATAGCATTAAAAAGTACCATGGAAAATTACCACGCCGCGTATTGGTCCTCTGATCCGTTTCGCCTCCTCTTCGGAAGAAGAGGAGGAAACTCGTTACAGAATCACCCACCACAATCGGACCAAGCGGCGTGGTAGGACAGCGACGACAGCAGCAGCAGCATCAACAACAGAGGCCACCATCACAGGACTCCTGGACATGGGAGCAGATATTGAACGGAGAGGGACCCTGGGCACGGGCTGGGAAAAATCGCAGCCCCAAAGCAGAGCTGGAGGCAGCGAAAGCTGATCGGCGGCAATATGAGGAGCCAGCACGGCAGTGCGACAGGTACGAGAGGCAGCCCCAAATTTTTTGGGGGCACACGAGGTGTGGTACTAAGCCAGGTAGCAGACCTGAGCTCACTCCTCGTGCTTATTATGAGCAGCGCATTACTGGTCAGGCACCGTGTTATGCGGCTGAGCGCACGGTGTCGCCAGTGCGTGTCCATAGCCCGGTGCGCTATAGGGCAGCCCCGAGAGTGCCATGCGAGTGTGGGCATTGAGCCAGGGCGTATGGTGCCTGCTCAGCGGGTCTGGTCGCCGCCGATACGCAGTCTTGGTCCAGGTTATCCTGCGCCGGCTCTGCGTGCTGTGTCTCCGGGGCGCTGGGAGGGTGCAGTGCGTCCTCTGCCTGCGCTCCGCTCGTACCGGGCAACTGTGGGAGTGGAGCCTAGGGGAGAGGTGCGTGTAGTAAGCACTAGATCTCCCGTGCTTACCCACAGCCCGGTTCAACCTGTGCCTGCACTCTTGAGGGTCCGGCTCGAGTAGTTGTCCAGCCTGGGGAAGTGGTGCCAGGTTGCGCACCAGAGCCCCAGTGCTCCCCCACAGCCCGGTCTTTCAGGCTCCTCCTAACACCAAGCCTCCTGAAGTCCCCCCAGCCTGGTAGTTCCTGTGGCAGCCCCACGCACCAGGCTGTCTCAGTCTCCTCTCTGCAGGTGCTCCCGCCTGTCCTGGGCGCCGCTGCCGGAGCCTCCCGCCTGTCCGGCGCCGCTGCCGGAGCCTCCCGCTGTCCGGCCGCTGCCGGAGCCTCCCGCCTGTCCGGCGCCGCTGGAGCCTCCCGCCTGTCCGGAGCCTCCCGCCTGTCCGGCGCCGCTGCCGGAGCTCTCCCGCCTGTCCGGCGCCGCTGCGTCGGAGCCTCGCCTGTCCGGCGCTGCTGCCGGAGCTCTCCCGCCTGTCCGGCGCTGCTGCCGGAGCGTCCCGCCTGTCCGGCGCCGCTGCTGGAGCCGTCCCGCCTGTCTGGCGCCGCTGCCGGAGCGTCCCGCCCTGTCTGGCGCCGCTGCCGGAGCGTCCCTCCTGTCCGGCGCCGCTGCTGGAGCGTCCCGCCCTGTCCGGCGCCGCTGCCTCCTGCCAGCAGCTCCACGCACCAGGGCTGTCCCTCTGTCTCCTCTCTGCAGGTGCTCCCGCCTGTCCGGCGCCGTTGCCGGAGCGTCCCGCCTGTCCGGCGCCGCTGCCGGAGCCTCCCGCCCAGAGGCGCTGCCGGAGCGTCCCGCCTGTCCGGGGCGCCACTGCCGGAGCGCCCCGCCTGTCCAGAGCGCCGCTGCCGGAGCCTCCCGCCTGTCCGGGCGCTCGCTGCCTCTGTCCGCCTGTCCGGCGCCACTGTCCGGAGCCTCCCCTGTCCGGGCGCGCTGCCGGAGCTCGCCTGTCCGGCGCTTTCTGTCCAGAGCGCCCCGCCTGTCCGGCGGCTGCCGGAGCCCCTCCCAGCCCGGAGGCGCCAGAGCCCCTCCCAGCCCAGAGGCGCCAGAGCCTCAGCCCAGAGGCGCCAGAGCCCTCAGCCCAGAGGCGCCAGAGCCCTCAGCCCAGAGCGCCAGAGCCCCTCAAGCCCAGAAGCGCCAGAGCCCCTGTCCCCTCTGTCCAGAGCCCTGTCCCTCTGTCCAGAGCTTCTGCCCCTCTGTCCCGAGCTGCCCCTCTGTCCAGTGGGGTCATTGAGAGGGGTTGCCATGGTGAGAAAGCCACGGAGGCGGACAAAGACAATGGTGAAGTGGGTCCGCGTCCCGCGCCAGAACCGCCACCGTGGACAGATGCCACCCAGACCCTCCCCTATAGGTCAAGGTTTTGCGGCCGGAGTCCGCACCTTTGGGGGTACTGTCACGTTCTGACCTTTATTTTCTGTGTTTTGTGTTTAGTTAGTATGGTCAGGGCGTGAGTTGGGTGGGCAGTCTATGTTTGTTTGTCTAGGTTTTGGGAATTTCTATGTTTCGGCTAGTATGGTTCTCAATCAGAGGCAGGTGTCATTAGTTGTCTCTGATTGAGAATCATACTTAGGTGGCCTGGGTTTCACTGTGTGTTGGTGGGTGATTGTTTCCTGTCTCAGTGTGTGCACCAGATAGGACTGTTTTGAGTTTCACATTTTTTGTTTTGTTAGTTTTGTTCATGTGTACCTTATAGCATTAAAAAGTACCATGGAAAATTACCACGCCGCGTGGTCCTCTGATCCGTTTCGCCTCTCCTCTTGAAGAGGAGGAAACCCTCGTTACAGGCTTTATTGGCATGTGGGAAACGTATGTTAACATTGTCGAAGCAAGTGGTAGATAATAAACACCTAGTGAATTAAACAATCCAAAATTTACTGTAAACATTACACTTACAAAAGTTCCAAAATAAAAAGACATTTCAAATGTCATATTATGTCTATATACAGAATTAAACGATAGTTAAAGTACAAAAGGGAAAATAAATCAACATAAATATATAATATTTACAATGGTGTTTGTTCTTCACTGGTTACCCTTTTCTTGTGGCAACAGGTCACAAATCTTTCGCCAGATCCTAATTGGTGTGCCGAATGTGATGTTCCTTGAGATGGCATAGAAGGCCCTTCTTCCCTTGTTTCTCAGATCGTTAACATACTCCTCTCCTTTAGCAACCTGTAAACAGGGAGTTGTCCTTGGGGACTGGTAGAGTGGTAGAGAGAGAGAGAGAGAGAGAGAGACAGAGACAGAGAGAGATTTCAGGCCCAGGGGAAATGTGCTCATCTGTGGGGACACAAATGCGCGCACAGGAACACTACCTGATCTAACGAGCACACGAGGGGACAGCTTTATTACAGGCCATAGTGTCTCGAACTGTCTTCATCTCCTCCCCATAGAAACAACAGTGACAGCACCGTCAACATAAACGAAAGGGATCTGTTGCATCTCACCTAGAAGCCTGGGTCTGTACTTGTCAATGGTAGGTTACGGGGGACTCCTTGGGAGATTCACCTACTGCTCACCTCTTGGCCACAGTACAGTAGACTATATGATCACAGACATTGACCCTTTCTCTCTCAGCTTATTCACTGTCAAGCCACTAACACCTCTGTCTGATCACAGCCAAATTACGTTGTTCCTCAAAAAGAACAGACATGGAAACAACCAGACATTCACAGCCCAGTAAGCTGTACAACATCAGACATTCACAGCCCAGTGTGCTGTACAACATCAGACATTCACAGCCCAGTCAGCTGTACAACATCAGACATTCACAGCCCAGTCAGCTGTACAACATCAGACATTCACAGCCCAGTCAGCTGTACAGCATCAGACATTCACAGCCCAGTAAGCTGTACAACATCAGACATTCACAGCCCAGTAAGCTGTACAACATCAGACATTCACAGCCCAGTCAGCTGTACAACATCAGACATTCACAGCCCAGTGAGCTGTACAACATCAGACATTCACAGCCCAGTGAGCTGTACAACATCAGACATTCACAGCCCAGTAAGCTGTACAACATCAGACATTCACAGCCCAGTGAGCTGTACAACATCAGACATTCACAGCCCAGTGAGCTGTACAACATCAGACATTCACAGCCCAGTCAGCTGTACAACATCAGAAATTCATACAGATGGGCCCAAAACAGCACAGAGGAATTTGTCCCCTAACAATTACAGAGGCATTTGTGTGAACAGTAACCTGGGGAAGGTTTTTCTGTAGTATTATAAATGTAAGAGTTTTCAACTTCCTTTGCACAATGTCTTGAGCTGTCCCGAGTAAAAGTCTGAGTGGTGCCAAAATGAGATTTATACTAAATATCGGTACAACTGATCATATTTCATAATCTCTGTATTAATTTAGATAGATAAATATGTCTACAAAATAATACCAAAATATATGCCTGCTTTATCACTTCAAAAAGTACCATCTCTAAGTACATGTTGCTTTTTTACGCCGGCACACACTTTACGATAAGGTGAATGAGCGGGAGGAGATGAAATACATAGGCATTTACGCTATTAAAAAGCTACTCCAATAGATTTGTTTCAAATTTCACAAAAACTAAATGAATATGTCACACTCGCTTTATAAGTGGAGGATCCATTTGCAAAACATGATTTTTATCAAATGGGACAAACACCCCATTGAAACCCTGCATGCAGAGTTCTGTAAGATTCTCCTACATGTCCAGAGGAAAACTACAAACAATGCACGTAGGGCAGAATTAGGCTAAAATCCACTAATAATAAAAACTCAAAAAAGAGCAATTCAGTTTTGGAAACATCTACAATACAGTGACCCCCCTCATATCATTACCAAGCCCTGCAATGCCAAGAGCTGAGCAAAGAAAAGAGTCCCCTCATCCAGCTGGTCCGGGGGTTGAATTCACAAACCTATTCTACTAAACACACTGAAGCCTCAGTCCCCTCATCCAGCTGGTCCTGGGGCTGAGTTCACAAACCTGTTCTACTAAACACACTGAAGCCTCAGTCCCCTCATCCAGCTGGTCCGGGGGCTGAGTTCACAAACCTGTTCTCTAACACACTGAAGCCCCAGTCCCCTCATCCAGCTGGTCCTGGGGCTGAGTTCACAAACCTGTTCTACTAAACACACTGAAGCCTCAGTCCCCTCATCCAGCTGGTCCTGGGGCTGAGTTAACAAACCTGTTCTCTAACACACTGAAGCCCCAGTCCCCTCATCCAGCTGGTCCTGGGGCTGAGTTCACAAACCTGTTCTACTAAACACACTGAAGCCTCAGTCCCCTCATCCAGCTGGTCCTGGGGCTGAGTTAACAAACCTGTTCTCTAACACACTGAAGCCTCAGTCCCCTCATCCAGCTGGTCCTGGGGCTGAGTTCACAAACCTGTTCTACTAAACACACTGAAGCCTCAGTCCCCTCATCCAGCTGGTCCTGGGGCTGAGTTCACAAACCTCATGGAGACCCGTAATAACAATACACGGGACGAGACCCGTAATAACAACACACAGGACGAGACCCGTAATAACAACACACAGGACGAGACCCGTAATAACAACACACAGGACGAGACCCGTAATAACAACACACAGGACGAGACCCGTAATAACAACACACAGGACGAGACCCGTAATAACAACACACAGGACGAGACCCGTAATAACAACACACAGGACGAGACCCGTAATAACAACACACAGGACGAGACCCGTAATAACAACACACAGGACGAGACCCGTAATAACAATACACAGGACGAGACCCGTAATAACACTACACAGGATGAGACCCGTAATAACAACACACAGGACGAGACCCGTAATAACAACACACAGGACGAGACCCGTAATAACAACACACAGGATGAGACCCGTAATAACAATACACAGGACGAGACCCGTAATAACAACACACAGGACGAGACCCGTAATAACAACACACAGGGACGAGACCCGTAATAACAACACACAGGATGAGACCCGTAATAACAACACACAGGATGAGACCCGTAATAACAACACACAGGACGAGACCCGTAATAACAATACACAGGATGAGACCCGTAATAACAACACACAGGACGAGACCCGTAATAACAACACACAGGACGAGACCCGTAATAACAACACACAGGACGAGACCCGTAATAACAATACACAGGACGAGACCCGTAATAACAACACACAGGACGAGACCAGTAATAACAACACACAGGACGAGACCCGTAATAACAATACACAGGACGAGACCCGTAATAACAATACACAGGACGAGACCCGTAATAACAACACACAGGACGAGACCCGTAATAACAATACACAGGACGAGACCCGTAATAACAA
>NW_026281212.1:0-45000 GCF_023373465.1 Oncorhynchus keta
AAAGGCTGAGACACAGTGATATAGACCTAAAGGCCTTGACACAGTGATATAGACCTAAAGGCCTAGACACAGTGAGATATATAGACCCTAAAGGCTGAGACACAGTGATATATAGACCTAAAGGCAGAGACACAGTGATATATAGACCTAAAGGCTGAGACACAGTGATATATAGACCCAAAAGGCACAGTGATATATAGACCCAAAGGCAGAGACACAGTGATATATAGACCTAAAGGCTGGCAGACCTAAAGGCCTTGACACAGTGATATATAGACCTAGACAGTGATATATAGACCTAAAGGACTTGACACAGTGATATATAGACCTAAAGGCCTTGACACAGTGATATATAGACCTAAAGGCCTTGATATATAGACCTAAAGGCAGAGACACAGTGATATTTAGACCTAAAGGCCTTGACACAGTGATATATAGACCTAAAGGCAGAGACACAGTGATATATAGACCTAAAGGCAGAGACACAGTGATATATAGACCTAAAGGCAGAGACACAGTGATATTTAGACCTAAAGGCAGAGACACAGTGATATATAGACCTAAAGGCCTTGACACAGTGATATATAGACCTAAAGGCAGAGACACAGTGATATATAGACCTAAAGGTAGAGACACAGTGATATATAGACCCAAAGGCAGAGACACAGTGATATATAGACCTAAATGTAGAGACACAGTGATATATAGACCTAAAGGTAGAGACACAGTGATATATAGACCTAAAGGCAGAGACACAGTGATATATAGACCTAAAGGCTGAGACACAGTGATATATAGACCTAAAGGCCTTGACACAGTGATATATAGACCTAAAGGCCTTGACACAGTGATATATAGACCTAAAGGACTTGACACAGTGATATATAGACCTAAAGGCAGAGACACAGTGATATATAGACCTAAAGGCAGAGACACAGTGATATATAGACCTAAAGGCCTTGACACAGTGATATATAGACCTAAAGGCAGAGACACAGTGATATATAGACCTTGATATATAACCTAAAGGCCTTGACACAGTGATATATAGACCTAAAGGCCTTGACACAGTGATATATAGACCTAAAGGCAGAGACACAGTGATATATAGACCTAAAGGCAGAGACACAGTGATATATAGACCTAAAGGCAGAGACACAGTGATATATAGACCTAAAGGCCTTGACACAGTGATATATAGACCTAAAGACCTTGACACAGTGATATATAGACCTAAAGGCCTTGACACAGTGATATATAGACCTAAAGGCCTTGACACAGTGATATATAGACCTAAAGGCAGAGACAGTGATATATAGACCTAAAGGCCTTGACACAGTGATATATAGACCTAAAGGCAGAGACACAGTGATATATAGACCTAAAGGCCTTGACACAGTGATATATAGACCTAAAGGCAGAGACACAGTGATATATAGACCTAAAGGCCTTGACACAGTGATATATAGACCTAAAGGCAGAGACACAGTGATATATAGACCTAAAGCAGAGACACAGTGATATATAGACCTAAAGGCCTTGACACAGTGATATATAGACCTAAAGGCCTTGACACAGTGATATATAGACCTAAAGGCAGAGACACAGTGATATATAGACCTAAAGGCCTTGACACAGTGATATATAGACCTAAAGGCCTTGACACAGTGATATATAGACCTAAAGGCCGAGACACAGTGATATATAGACCTAAAGGCAGAGACACAGTGATATATAGACCTAAAGGCCGAGACACAGTGATATATAGACCTAAAGGCCTTGACACAGTGATATATAGACCTAAAGGCAGAGACACAGTGATATATAGACCTAAAGGCCTTGACACAGTGATATATAGACCTAAAGGCCTTGACACAGTGATATATAGACCTAAAGGCCTTGACACAGTGATATATAGACCTAAAGGCAGAGACACAGTGATATATAGACCTAAAGGCTGAGACACAGTGATATATAGACCTAAAGGCAGAGACACAGTGATATATAGACCTAAAGGCAGAGACACAGTGATATATAGACCTAAAGGCAGAGACACAGTGATATATAGACCTAAAGGCAGAGACACAGTGATATATAGACCTAAAGGCCTTGACACAGTGATATATAGACCTAAAGGCAGAGACACAGTGATATATAGACCTAAAGGCAGAGACACAGTGATATATAGACCTAAAGGCAGAGACACAGTGATATATAGACCTAAAGGCAGAGACACAGTGATATATAGACCTAAAGGCCTTGATATATAGACCTAAAGGCCTAGACACAGTGATATATAGACCTAAAGGCAGAGACACAGTGATATATAGACCTAAAGGCTGAGACACAGTGATATATAGACCTAAAGGCTGAGACACAGTGATATATAGACCTAAAGGCTGAGACACAGTGATATATAGACCTAAAGGCCTTGACACAGTGATATATAGACCAAAGGCCAGAGACACAGTGATATAGACCTAAAGCCAGAGACACAGTGATATATAGACCTAAAGGCAGAGACACAGTGATATATAGACCTAAAGGCAGAGACACAGTGATATAAAGGCAGAGACACAGTAGATATAGACCTAAAGGCAGAGACACAGTGATATATAGACCTAAAGGCAGAGACACAGTGATATATAGACCTAAAGGCCTTGACACAGTGATATATAGACCTAAAGGCAGAGACACAGTGATATATAGACCTAAAGGACTTGACACAGTGATATATAGACCTAAAGGCAGAGACACAGTGATATATAGACCTAAAGGCCTTGACACAGTGATATATAGACCTAAAGGCAGAGACACAGTGATATTTAGACCTAAAGGCCTTGACACAGTGATATATAGACCTAAAGGCAGAGACACAGTGATATATAGACCTAAAGGC
The DNA here is from genome assembly GCF_023373465.1 of Oncorhynchus keta. Lineage (NCBI taxonomy): Eukaryota > Metazoa > Chordata > Actinopteri > Salmoniformes > Salmonidae > Oncorhynchus > Oncorhynchus keta. The sequence goes on from NW_026281212.1 coordinate 2,900, forward strand.
AGAGACACAGTGATATATAGACCTAAAGGCAGAGACACAGTGATATTTAGACCTAAAGGCAGAGACACAGTGATATATAGACCTAAAGGCCTTGACACAGTGATATAGACCTAAAGGCAGAGACACAGTGATATATAGACCTAAAGGTAGAGACACAGTGATATATAGACCTAAAGGCAGAGACACAGTGATATATAGACCTAAATGTAGAGACACAGTGATATATAGACCTAAAGGTAGAGACACAGTGATATATAGACCTAAAGGCAGAGACACAGTGATATATAGACCTAAAGGCTGAGACACAGTGATATATAGACCTAAAGGCCTTGACACAGTGATATATAGACCTAAAGGCCTTGACACAGTGATATATAGACCTAAAGGACTTGACACAGTGATATATAGACCTAAAGGCAGAGACACAGTGATATATAGACCTAAAGGCAGAGACACAGTGATATATAGACCTAAAGGCCTTGACACAGTGATATATAGACCTAAAGGCAGAGACACAGTGATATATAGACCTAAAGGCAGAGACTTGATATATAGACCTAAAGGCCTTGACACAGTGATATATAGACCTAAAGGCCTTGACACAGTGATATATAGACCTAAAGGCAGAGACACAGTGATATATAGACCTAAAGGCAGAGACACAGTGATATATAGACCTAAAGGCAGAGACACAGTGATATATAGACCTAAAGGCCTTGACACAGTGATATATAGACCTAAAGACCTTGACACAGTGATATATAGACCTAAAGGCCAGAGACACAGTGATATATAGACCTAAAGGCAGAGACACAGTGATATATAGACCTAAAGGCAGAGACAGTGATATATAGACCTAAAGGCTTGACACAGTGATATATAGACCTAAAGGCAGAGACACAGTGATATATAGACCTAAAGGCCTTGACACAGTGATATATAGACCTAAAGGCCTTGACACAGTGATATATAGACCTAAAGGCCTTGACACAGTGATATATAGACCTAAAGGCAGAGACACAGTGATATATAGACCCAAAGGCTTGAGACACAGTGATATATAGACCTAAAGGCCTTGACACAGTGATATATAGACCTAAAGGCCAGAGACACAGTGATATATAGACCTAAAGGCAGAGACACAGTGATATATAGACCTAAAGGCAGAGACACAGTGATATATAGACCTAAAGGCAGAGACACAGTGATATATAGACCTAAAGGCCTTGATATATAGACCTAAAGGCCTAGACACAGTGATATATAGACCTAAAGGCAGAGACACAGTGATATATAGACCTAAAGGCAGAGACACAGTGATATATAGACCTAAAGGCAGAGACACAGTGATATATAGACCTAAAGGCCTTGACACAGTGATATATAGACCTAAAGGCCTTGATATATAGACCTAAAGGCAGAGACACAGTGATATATAGACCTAAAGGCAGAGACACAGTGATATATAGACCTAAAGGCAGAGACACAGTGATATATAGACCTAAAGGCAGAGACACAGTGATATATAGACCTAAAGGCAGAGACACAGTGATATATAGACCTAAAGGCATTGACACAGTGATATATAGACCTAAAGGCAGAGACACAGTGATATATAGACCTAAAGGCAGAGACACAGTGATATATAGACCTAAAGGCAGAGACACAGTGATATATAGACCTAAAGGCCGAGACACCGTGATATATAGACCTAAAGGCAGAGACACAGTGATATATAGACCTAAAGGCAGAGACACAGTGATATATAGACCTAAAGGCAGAGACACAGTGATATATAGACCTAAAGGCAGAGACACAGTGATATATAGACCTAAAGGCTGAGACACAGTGATATATAGACCTAAAGGCCTTGACACAGTGATATATAGACCTAAAGGCAGAGACACAGTGATATATAGACCTAAAGGCAGAGACACAGTGATATATAGACCTAAAGGCAGAGACACAGTGATATATAGACCTAAAGGCAGAGACACAGTGATATATAGACCTAAAGGCAGAGACACAGTGATATATAGACCTAAAGGCAGAGACACAGTGATATATAGACCTAAAGGCAGAGACACAGTGATATATAGACCTAAAGGCCAGAGACACAGTGATATATAGACCTAAAGGCAGAGACACAGTGATATATAGACCTAAAGGACTTGACACAGTGATATATAGACCTAAAGGCCTTGACACAGTGATATATAGACCTAAAGGCAGGACCAGTGATATATAGACCTAAAGGCAGAGACACAGTGATATATAGACCTAAAGGCCTTGACACAGTGATATATAGACCTAAAGGCAGAGACACAGTGATATATAGACCTAAAGGCAGAGACACAGTGATATATAGACCTAAAGGCAGAGACACAGTGATATATAGACCTAAAGGCAGAGACACAGTGATATATAGACCTAAAGGCCTTGACACAGTGATATATAGACCTAAAGGCTGAGACACAGTGATATATAGACCTAAAGGCAGAGACACAGTGATATATAGACCTAAAGGCTGAGACACAGTGATATATAGACCTAAAGGCAGAGACACAGTGATATATAGACCTAAAGGCAGAGACACAGTGATATATAGACCTAAAGGCAGAGACACAGTGATATATAGACCTAAAGGCAGAGACACAGTGATATATAGACCTAAAGGCCTTGACACAGTGATATATAGACCTAAAGGCCTTGACACAGTGATATATAGACCTAAAGGACTTGACACAGTGATATATAGACCTAAAGGCTTGAGACACAGTGATATATAGACCTAAAGGCAGAGACACAGTGATATATAGACCTAAAGGCCTTGACACAGTGATATATAGACCTAAAGGCAGAGACACAGTGATATATAGACCCACAGTGATATATAGACCTAAAGGCCTTGACACAGTGATATATAGACCTAAAGGCCTTGACACAGTGATATATAGACCTAAAGGCAGAGACACAGTGATATATAGACCTAAAGGCAGAGACACAGTGATATATAGACCTAAAGGCAGAGACACAGTGATATATAGACCTAAAGGCAGAGACACAGTGATATATAGACCTAAAGGCCTTGACACAGTGATATATAGACCTAAAGGCAGAGACACAGTGATATATAGACCTAAAGGCAGAGACACAGTGATATATAGACCTAAAGGCAGAGACACAGTGATATATAGACCTAAAGGCCTTGACACAGTGATATATAGACCTAAAGGCAGAGACACAGTGATATATAGACCTAAAGGCCTTGACACAGTGATATATAGACCTAAAGGCCTTGACACAGTGATATATAGACCTAAAGGCAGAGACACAGTGATATATAGACCTAAAGGCAGAGACACAGTGATATATAGACCTAAAGGCAGAGACACAGTGATATATAGACCTAAAGGCAGAGACACAGTGATATATAGACCTAAAGGCAGAGACACAGTGATATATAGACCTAAAGGCAGAGACACAGTGATATATAGACCTAAAGGCAGAGACACAGTGATATATAGACCTAAAGGCCTTGACACAGTGATATATAGACCTAAAGGTAGAGACACAGTGATATATAGACCTAAAGGCAGAGACACAGTGATATATAGACCTAAAGGCAGAGACACAGTGATATATAGACCTAAAGGCAGAGACACAGTGATATATAGACCTAAAGGCCTTGACACAGTGATATATAGACCTAAAGGCTGAGACACAGTGATATATAGACCTAAAGGCTGAGACACAGTGATATATAGACCTAAAGGCCTTGACACAGTGATATATAGACCTAAAGGCTGAGACACAGTGATATATAGACCTAAAGGCTGAGACACAGTGATATATAGACCTAAAGGCCTTGACACAGTGATATATAGACCTAAAGGCCAGAGACACAGTGATATATAGACCTAAAGGCTGAGACACAGTGATATATAGACCTAAAGGCTGAGACACAGTGATATATAGACCTAAAGGCAGAGACACAGTGATATATAGACCTAAAGGCAGAGACACAGTGATATATAGACCTAAAGGCAGAGACACAGTGATATATAGACCTAAAGGCTGAGACACAGTGATATATAGACCTAAAGGCCTTGACACAGTGATATATAGACCTAAAGGCAGAGACACAGTGATATATAGACCTAAAGGACTTGACACAGTGATATATAGACCTAAAGGCCTTGACACAGTGATATATAGACCTAAAGGCCTTGATATATAGACCTAAAGGCAGAGACACAGTGATATTTAGACCTAAAGGCCTTGACACAGTGATATATAGACCTAAAGGCAGAGACACAGTGATATATAGACCTAAAGGCAGAGACACAGTGATATATAGACCTAAAGGCAGAGACACAGTGATATTTAGACCTAAAGGCAGAGACACAGTGATATATAGACCTAAAGGCCTTGACACAGTGATATATAGACCTAAAGGCAGAGACACAGTGATATATAGACCTAAAGGTAGAGACACAGTGATATATAGACCTAAAGGCAGAGACACAGTGATATATAGACCTAAATGTAGAGACACAGTGATATATAGACCTAAAGGTAGAGACACAGTGATATATAGACCTAAAGGCAGAGACACAGTGATATATAGACCTAAAGGCTGAGACACAGTGATATATAGACCTAAAGGCCTTGACACAGTGATATATAGACCTAAAGGCCTTGACACAGTGATATATAGACCTAAAGGACTTGACACAGTGATATATAGACCTAAAGGCAGAGACACAGTGATATATAGACCTAAAGGCAGAGACACAGTGATATATAGACCTAAAGGCAGAGACACAGTGATATATAGACCTAAAGGCCTTGACACAGTGATATATAGACCTAAAGGCCTTGATATATAGACCTAAAGGCCTTGATATATAGACCTAAAGGCCTTGATATATAGACCTAAAGGCAGAGACACAGTGATATATAGACCTAAAGGCAGAGACACAGTGATATATAGACCTAAAGGCAGAGACACAGTGATATATAGACCTAAAGGCCTTGACACAGTGATATATAGACCTAAAGGCCTTCTTGACACAGTGATATATAGACCTAAAGGCAGAGACACAGTGATATATAGACCTAAAGGCCTTGACACAGTGATATATAGACCTAAAGGCAGAGACACAGTGATATATAGACCTAAAGGCCTTGATATATAGACCTAAAGGCAGAGACACAGTGATATATAGACCTAAAGGCCTTGATATATAGACCTAAAGGCCTTGACACAGTGATATATAGACCTAAAGGCCTTGACACAGTGATATATAGACCTAAAGGCAGAGACACAGTGATATATAGACCTAAAGGCCTTGACACAGTGATATATAGACCTAAAGGCCTTGACACAGTGATATATAGACCTAAAGGCCTTGACACAGTGATATATAGACCTAAAGGCAGAGACACAGTGATATATAGACCTAAAGGCCTTGACACAGTGATATATAGACCTAAAGGCCTTGACACAGTGATATATAGACCTAAAGGCCTTGACACAGTGATATATAGACCTAAAGGCAGAGACACAGTGATATATAGACCTAAAGGCAGAGACAGTGATATATAGACCTAAAGGCCTTGACACAGTGATATATAGACCTAAAGGCAGAGACACAGTGATATATAGACCTAAAGGCAGAGACACAGTGATATATAGACCTAAAGGCAGAGACACAGTGATATATAGACCTAAAGGCCTTGACACAGTGATATATAGACCTAAAGGCAGAGACACAGTGATATATAGACCTAAAGGCAGAGACACAGTGATATATAGACCTAAAGGCAGAGACACAGTGATATATAGACCTAAAGGCAGAGACACAGTGATATATAGACCTAAAGGCAGAGACACAGTGATATATAGACCTAAAGGCAGAGACACAGTGATATATAGACCTAAAGGCCTTGACACAGTGATATATAGACCTAAAGGCAGAGACACAGTGATATATAGACCTAAAGGCAGAGACACAGTGATATATAGACCTAAAGGCAGAGACACAGTGATATATAGACCTAAAGGCCTTGACACAGTGATATATAGACCTAAAGGCCGAGACACAGTGATATATAGACCTAAAGGCAGAGACACCGTGATATATAGACCTAAAGGCTGAGACACAGTGATATATAGACCTAAAGGCCTTGACACAGTGATATATAGACCTAAAGGCTGAGACACAGTGATATATAGACCTAAAGGCCGAGACACAGTGATATATAGACCTAAAGGCCTTGACACAGTGATATATAGACCTAAAGGCAGAGACACAGTGATATATAGACCTAAAGGCCGAGACACAGTGATATATAGACCTAAAGGTAGAGACACCGTGATATATAGACCTAAAGGCCGAGACACAGTGATATATAGACCTAAAGGCAGAGACACAGTGATATATAGACCTAAAGGCAGAGACACAGTGATATATAGACCTAAAGGACTTGACACAGTGATATATAGACCTAAAGGCCTTGACACAGTGATATATAGACCTAAAGGCCTTGATATATAGACCTAAAGGCAGAGACACAGTGATATATAGACCTAAAGGCCTTGACACAGTGATATATAGACCTAAAGGCAGAGACACAGTGATATATAGACCTAAAGGCATTGATATATAGACCTAAAGGCAGAGACACAGTGATATATAGACCTAAAGGCCGTGATATATAGACCTAAAGGCCTTGACACAGTGATATATAGACCTAAAGGCAGAGACACAGTGATATATAGACCTAAAGGCCTTGACACAGTGATATATAGACCTAAAGGCAGAGACACAGTGATATATAGACCTAAAGGCCGAGACACAGTGATATATAGACCTAAAGGTAGAGACACCGTGATATATAGACCTAAAGGCCGAGACACAGTGATATATAGACCTAAAGGCTGAGACACAGTGATATATAGACCTAAAGGCCGAGACACAGTGATATATAGACCTAAAGGCCTTGACACAGTGATATATAGACCTAAAGGCAGAGACACAGTGATATACAGACCTAAAGGCCTTGACACAGTGATATATAGACCTAAAGGCCGTGACACAGTGATATATAGACCTAAAGGCCTTGACACAGTGATATATAGACCTAAAGGCAGAGACACAGTGATATATAGACCTAAAGGCCTAAAGGCCTTGACACAGTGATATATAGACCTAAAGGCCTTGACACAGTGATATATAGACCTAAAGGCAGAGACACAGTGATATAGACCTAAAGGCAGAGACACAGTGATATATAGACCTAAAGGCAGAGACACAGTGATATATAGACCTAAAGGCCTTGACACAGTGATATATAGACCTAAAGACCTTGACACAGTGATATATAGACCTAAAGGCCTTGACACAGTGATATATAGACCTAAAGGCCTTGACACAGTGATATATAGACCTAAAGGCAGAGACAGTGATATATAGACCAAAGGCCAGAGACACAGTGATATATAGACCTAAAGGCAGAGACACAGTGATATATAGACCTAAAGGCCTTGACACAGTGATATATAGACCTAAAGGCCTTGACACAGTGATATATAGACCTAAAGGCAGAGACACAGTGATATATAGACCTAAAGGCAGAGACACAGTGATATATAGACCTAAAGGCCTTGACACAGTGATATATAGACCTTGACACAGTGATATATAGACCTAAAGGCCTTGACACAGTGATATATAGACCTAAAGGCAGAGACACAGTGATATATAGACCTAAAGGCAGAGACACAGTGATATATAGACCTAAAGGCCTTGACACAGTGATATATAGACCTAAAGGACAGAGACACAGTGATATATAGACCTAAAGGCAGAGACACAGTGATATATAGACCTAAAGGCTGAGACACAGTGATATATAGACCTAAAGGCCAGAGACACAGTGATATATAGACCTAAAGGCCTTGACACAGTGATATATAGACCTAAAGGCAGAGACACAGTGATATATAGACCTAAAGGCAGAGACACAGTGATATATAGACCTAAAGGCAGAGACACAGTGATATATAGACCTAAAGGCAGAGACACAGTGATATATAGACCTAAAGGCAGAGACACAGTGATATATAGACCTAAAGGCAGAGACACAGTGATATATAGACCTAAAGGCCTTGACACAGTGATATATAGACCTAAAGGCCTTGACACAGTGATATATAGACCTAAAGGCAGAGACACAGTGATATATAGACCTAAAGGCCTTGACACAGTGATATATAGACCTAAAGGCAGAGACACAGTGATATATAGACCTAAAGGCCTTGACACAGTGATATATAGACCTAAAGGCAGAGACACAGTGATATATAGACCTAAAGGCAGAGACACAGTGATATATAGACCTAAAGGCAGAGACACAGTGATATATAGACCTAAAGGCAGAGACACAGTGATATATAGACCTAAAGGCAGAGACACAGTGATATATAGACCTAAAGGCAGAGACACAGTGATATATAGACCTAAAGGCAGAGACACAGTGATATATAGACCTAAAGGCCTTGACACAGTGATATATAGACCTAAAGGCCTCGACACAGTGATATATAGACCTAAAGGCAGAGACACAGTGATATATAGACCTAAAGGCAGAGACACAGTGATATATAGACCTAAAGGCCTTGACACAGTGATATATAGACCTAAAGGCAGAGACACCTTGATATATAGACCTAAAGGCAGAGACACAGTGATATATAGACCTAAAGGCAGAGACACAGTGATATATAGACCTAAAGGCAGAGACACAGTGATATATAGACCTAAAGGCAGAGACACAGTGATATATAGACCTAAAGGCAGAGACACAGTGATATATAGACCTAAAGGCAGAGACACAGTGATATATAGACCTAAAGGCAGAGACACAGTGATATATAGACCTAAAGGCAGAGACACAGTGATATATAGACCTAAAGGCAGAGACACAGTGATATATAGACCTAAAGGCAGAGACACAGTGATATATAGACCTAAAGGCAGAGACACAGTGATATATAGACCTAAAGGCAGAGACACAGTGATATATAGACCTAAAGGCAGAGACACAGTGATATATAGACCTAAAGGCAGACACAGTGATATATAGACCTAAAGGCTGAGACACAGTGATATATAGACCTAAAGGCCTTGACACAGTGATATATAGACCTAAAGGCAGAGACACAGTGATATATAGACCTAAAGGCCTTGACACAGTGATATATAGACCTAAAGGCAGAGACACAGTGATATATAGACCTAAAGGCAGAGACACAGTGATATATAGACCTAAAGGCAGAGACACAGTGATATATAGACCTAAAGGCAGAGACACAGTGATATATAGACCTAAAGGCTTGACACAGTGATATATAGACCTAAAGGCAGAGACACAGTGATATATAGACCTAAAGGCAGAGACACAGTGATATATAGACCTAAAGGCCTTGATATATAGACCTAAAGGCCTTGACACAGTGATATATAGACCTAAAGGCAGAGACACAGTGATATATAGACCTAAAGGCAGAGACACAGTGATATATAGACCTAAAGGCAGAGACACAGTGATATATAGACCTAAAGGCCTTGACACAGTGATATATAGACCTAAAGGCCTTGATATATAGACCTAAAGGCCTTGATATATAGACCTAAAGGCCTTGATATATAGACCTAAAGGCAGAGACACAGTGATATATAGACCTAAAGGCAGAGACACAGTGATATATAGACCTAAAGGCCTTGACACAGTGATATATAGACCTAAAGGCAGAGACACAGTGATATATAGACCTAAAGGCACTTGACACAGTGATATATAGACCTAAAGGCAGAGACACAGTGATATATAGACCTAAAGGCTGAGACACAGTGATATATAGACCTAAAGGCAGAGACACAGTGATATATAGACCTAAAGGCAGAGACACAGTGATATATAGACCTAAAGGCAGAGACACAGTGATATATAGACCTAAAGGCAGAGACACAGTGATATATAGACCTAAAGGCAGAGACACAGTGATATATAGACCTAAAGGCTGAGACACAGTGATATATAGACCTAAAGGCAGAGACACAGTGATATATAGACCTAAAGGCAGACACAGTGATATATAGACCTAAAGGCAGAGACACAGTGATATATAGACCTAAAGGCAGAGACACAGTGATATATAGACCTAAAGGCAGAGACACAGTGATATATAGACCTAAAGGCAGAGACACAGTGATATATAGACCTAAAGGCAGAGACACAGTGATATATAGACCTAAAGGCAGAGACACAGTGATATATAGACCTAAAGGCAGAGACACAGTGATATATAGACCTAAAGGCAGAGACACAGTGATATATAGACCTAAAGGCCTTGACACAGTGATATATAGACCTAAAGGCAGAGACACAGTGATATATAGACCTAAAGGCCTTGACACAGTGATATATAGACCTAAAGGCAGAGACACAGTGATATATAGACCTAAAGGCAGAGACACAGTGATATATAGACCTAAAGGCAGAGACACAGTGATATATAGACCTAAAGGCAGAGACACAGTGATATATAGACCTAAAGGCCAGAGACACAGTGATATATAGACCTAAAGGCAGAGACACAGTGATATATAGACCTAAAGGCAGAGACACAGTGATATATAGACCTAAAGGCAGAGACACAGTGATATATAGACCTAAAGGCAGAGACACAGTGATATATAGACCTAAAGGCAGAGACACAGTGATATATAGACCTAAAGGCAGAGACACAGTGATATATAGACCTAAAGGCTTGAGACACAGTGATATATAGACCTAAAGGCCTTGACACAGTGATATATAGACCTAAAGGCAGACACAGTGATATATAGACCTAAAGGCAGAGACACAGTGATATATAGACCTAAAGGCCTTGACACAGTGATATATAGACCTAAAGGCAGAGACACAGTGATATATAGACCTAAAGGCAGAGACACAGTGATATATAGATAAAGGCCTTGACACAGTGATATATAGACCTAAAGGCAGAGACACAGTGATATATAGACCTAAAGGCAGAGACACAGTGATATATAGACCTAAAGGCAGAGACACAGTGATATATAGACCTAAAGGCCTTGACACAGTGATATATAGACCTAAAGGCAGAGACACAGTGATATATAGACCTAAAGGCAGAGACACAGTGATATAGACCTAAAGGCCTTGACACAGTGATATATAGACCTAAAGGCAGAGACACAGTGATATATAGACCTAAAGGCAGAGACACAGTGATATATAGACCTAAAGGCAGAGACACAGTGATATATAGACCTAAAGGCATTTAGACACAGTGATATATAGACCTAAAGGCAGAGACACAGTGATATATAGACCTAAAGGCCTTGACACAGTGATATCCATAGACCTAAAGGCAGACACAGTGATATATAGACCTAAAGGCTTGAGACACAGTGATATAGACCTAAAGGCCTTGACACAGTGATATATAGACCTAAAGGCAGAGACACAGTGATATATAGACCTAAAGGCCTTGACACAGTGATATATAGACCTAAAGGCCTTAGACACAGTGATATATAGACCTAAAGGCCTTGACACAGTGATATATAGACCTAAAGGCCTTGACACAGTGATATATAGACCTAAAGGCAGAGACACAGTGATATATAGACCTAAAGGCCTTGACACAGTGATATATAGACCTAAAGGCCTTGACACAGTGATATATAGACCTAAAGGCTTGACACAGTGATATATAGACCTAAAGGCCTTGACACAGTGATATTAGACCTAAAGGCAGAGACACAGTGATATATAGACCTAAAAAGACACAGTGATATATAGACCTAAAGGCAGAGACACAGTGATATATAGACCTAAAGGCCTTGACACAGTGATATATAGACCCAAAGGCAAGACACAGTGATATATAGACCTAAAGGCAGAGAACTGATTATATAGACCAAACCCAGACACAGTGATATATAGACCTAAACCCCAGGCAGTGATAGCATCATCTAAAGGCCTTGACACAGTGATATATAGACCTAAAGGCAGAGACACAGTGATATATAGACCTAAAAGAGACACAGTGACTATAAACCCAGAGACACAGTGAATATAGATCTAAAGGCCTTGACACAGTGATATGCTCAAACCTAAAGGCAGAGACACAGTGAATATAGACCTAAAGGCCTTGACACAGTGATATATAGACCCAAAGGCCTTGACACAGTGATATATAGACCTAAAGGCAGAGACATGCTAAAGTGATATATAGACCTAAAGGCCTGACACAGTGATATATAGACCTAAAGGCAGAGACTACAGTGATATATAGACCTAAAGGCCTTGACACAGTGATATATAGACCTAAAGGCCTTGACACAGTGACCTAAAGGCATACACATAGACCTAAAGGCAGAGACACAGTGATATATAGACCTAAAGGCAGAGACACAGTGATATATAGACCAAACAGAGACACAGTGATATATAGACCCCAAAGGCAGAGACACAGTGATATATAGACCTAAAGGCAGAGACACAGTGACTATATAGACCAGTGATATATAGACCTAAAACCCAGATGACGCTGTGCCAATTGGGAGATCTAATTCTCATCTACAATGACTGCCAAACCCAGATGACGCTGTGCCAATTGTGTTCCTGCTACGGGACTCCCAAACACAGCCTGGGATTGAACCGGGGTCTACAGTGGGGCGGCAGGGTAGCCTAGTGGTTAGAGCATTGTACAAGTAACCAAAGGTTGCAAGTTCAAACCCCGAGCTGAGAAGTTACAAAATCTGTCGTTCTGCCTTTGAACAGGCAGTTAACCCACTGTTCCCAGGCCGTCATTGAAAATAAGAATTTGTTCTTAACTGACTTGCCTAGTTAAATAAAGATAAATAAATAAATAAATAAATATAGACCACTACGCCACTCGGGAGCCTGACACTTAAGTGTATTTTTAAAACCAAACACTTTTACCTTAGTAGTAATTCACTGGATGACTTTTACTTGAGTCATTTTCTCTGAAGGTATCTTTACTTCTACTCAAGTATGTCTATGGGATACTTTCCACCACCACTGCTCAGTAATTCCCTTCCTTATAATACCAATGTTGTAAGACGGTCTTTTATTTTGAAGGTTTACCTCATTACCATACAGAGTGACGTCACCGTTCGTGCTGCTGGCAGAATACTGACGCTGCCGAACCACAACAGAGAAGAAGAAGAGGCGAAGCGAGAGGGATTAAAACCGGTCCCTTAAATCTTTCTTCTCCCAGCAGGTGGCGTTTTTTCTGTTGTTGTTGTTGTATGGAGGTCAATGACTGTTTCATTTGATTAATGTCTTATTTGTTACGTGTGTTTTATTTGATCGAATAAAAAGTTTCGTAATGATTTATTTTTATTTTGTGTACTGACATAAGTAGGACACGTCCCGGCAACTCTGAGAGAAAAAAAAAACGTTAAATCTGAGGTGTGCCTGGTCTTCAGTAGTTACCATAGTTACCACCTCACAAATTCATAAACCCCAGTGGCGATTTTAGCATGGACATCTTGGTGGGGCAAACCATTTTTTTTATACATGCCTGCAAAGCCACTATACAACACTAAGCAATACATTAATTGACTATAACAGGTGACCACAAACTGCTCAAATCAAATTGTATTAGTCACATGCACCGAATACAACAGGTGTAGTAGACCTCACAGTGAAATGCTGAATACAACAGGTGTAGTAGTAGACCTCACAGTGAAATGCTGAATACAACAGGTGTAGTAGACCTCACAGTGAAATGCTGAATACAACAGGTGTAGTAGACCTTACAGTGAAATGCTGAATACAACAGGTGTAGTAGACCTCACAGTGAAATGCTGAATACAACAGGTGTAGTAGACCTCACAGTGAAATGCTGAATACAACAGGTGTAGTAGACCTCACAGTGAAATGCTGAATACAACAGGTGTAGTAGACCTTACAGTGAAATGCTGAATACAACAGGTGTAGTAGACCTCACAGTGAAATGCTGAATACAACAGGTGTAGTAGACCTCACAGTGAAATGCTGAATACAACAGGTGTAGTAGACCTCACAGTGAAATGCTGAATACAACAGGTGTAGTAGACCTCACAGTGAAATGATGAATACAACAGGTGTAGTAGACCTCACAGTGAAATGCTGAATACAACAGGTGTAGTAGACCTTACAGTGAAATGCTGAATACAACAGGTGTAGTAGACCTCACAGTGAAATGCTGAATACAACAGGTGTAGTAGACCTCACAGTGAAATGCTGAATACAACAGGTGTAGTAGACCTGAAACACAGTGAAATGCTGAATACAACAGGTGTAGTAGACCTTACAGTGAAATGCTGAATACAACAGGTGTAGTAGACCTCACAGTGAAATGCTGAATACAACAGGTGTAGTAGACCTACAGTGAAATGCTGAATACAACAGGTGTAGTAGACCTCACAGTGAAATGCTGAATACAACAGGTGTAGTAGACCTCACAGTGAAATGCTGAATACAACAGGTGTAGTAGACCTTACAGTGAAATGCTGAATACAACAGGTGTAGTAGACCTCACAGTGAAATGCTGAATACAACAGGTGTAGTAGACCTTACAGTGAAATGCTGAATACAACAGGTGTAGTAGACCTTACAGTGAAATGCTGAATACAACAGGTGTAGGTAGACCTCACAGTGAAATGCTGAATACAACAGGTGTAGTAGACCTCACAGTGAAATGCTGAATACAACAGGTGTAGTAGACCTCACAGTGAAATGCTGAATACAACAGGTGCTGTAGACCTCACAGTGAAATGCTGAATACAACAGGTGTAGTAGACCTTACAGTGAAATGCTGAATACAACAGGTGTAGTAGACCTCACAGTGAAATGCTGAATACAACAGGTGTAGTAGACCTCACAGTGAAATGCTGAATACAACAGGTGTAGTAGACCTCACAGTGAAATGCTGAATACAACAGGTGTAGTAGACCTCACAGTGAAATGCTGAATACAACAGGTGTAGTAGACCTCACAGTGAAATGCTGAATACAACAGGTGTAGTAGACCTCACAGTGAAATGCTGAATACAACAGGTGTAGTAGACCTTACAGTGAAATGCTGAATACAACAGGTGTAGTAGACCTCACAGTGAAATGCTGAATACAACAGGTATAGTAGACCTCACAGTGAAATGCTGAATACAACAGGTGTAGTAGACCTCACAGTGAAATGCTGAATACAACATGTGTAGTAGACCTCACAGTGAAATGCTGAATACAACAGGTGTAGTAGACCTCACAGTGAAATGCTGAATACAACAGGTATGGTAGACCTCACAGTGAAATGCTGAATACAACAGGTGTAGGTAGACCTCACAGTGACATGCTGAATACAACAGGTGTAGTAGACCTTACAGTGAAATGCTGAATACAACAGGTGTAGTAGACCTTACAGTGAAATGCTGAATACAACAGGTGTAGTAGACCTTACAGTGAAATGCTGAATACAACAGGTGTAGTAGACCTCACAGTGAAATGCTGAATACAACAGGTGTAGTAGACCTCACAGTGACATGCTGAATACAACAGGTGTAGTAGACCTCACAGTGACATGCTGAATACAACAGGTGTAGTAGACCTTACAGTGAAATGCTGAATACAACAGGTGTAGTAGACCTCACAGTGAAATGCTGAATACAACAGGTGTAGGTAGACCTCACAGTGAAATGCTGAATACAACAGGTGTAGTAGACCTCACAGTGAAATGCTGAATACAACAGGTGTAGTAGACCTCACAGTGAAATGCTGAATACAACAGGTGTAGTAGACCTCACAGTGACATGCTGAATACAACAGGTGTAGTAGACCTCACAGTGACATGCTGAATACAACAGGTGTAGTAGACCTTACAGTGAAATGCTGAATACAACAGGTGTAGTAGACCTCACAGTGAAATGCTGAATACAACAGGTGTAGTAGACCTTACAGTGACATGCTGAATACAACAGGTGTAGTAGACCTCACAGTGAAATGCTGAATACAACAGGTGTAGTAGACCTCACAGTGAAATGCTGAATACAACAGGTGTAGTAGACCTCACAGTGACATGCTGAATACAACAGGTGTAGTAGACCTTACAGTGAAATACTGAATACAACAGGTGTAGTAGACCTCACAGTGACATGCTGAATACAACAGGTGTAGTAGACCTCACAGTGAAATGCTGAATACAACAGGTGTAGTAGACCTCACAGTGAAATGCTGAATACAACAGGTGTAGTAGACCTCACAGTGAAATGCTGAATACAACATGTGTAGTAGAAATGCTGAATACAACAGTAGAACATGCTGAATACAACAGGTGTAGTAGACCTCACAGTGAAATGCTGAATACAACAGGTGTAGTAGACATTACAGTGAAATGCTGAATACAACAGGTGTAGTAGACCTCACAGTGAAATGCTGAATACAACAGGTGTAGTAGACATTACAGTGAAATGCTGAATACAACAGGTGTAGTAGACCTCACAGTGAAATGCTGAATACAACAGGTGTAGTAGACCTCACAGTGACATGCTGAATACAACAGGTGTAGTAGACCTTACAGTGAAATGCTGAATACAACAGGTGTAGTAGACCTCACAGTGAAATGCTGAATACAACAGGTGTAGGTAGACCTCACAGTGACATGCTGAATACAACAGGTGTAGTAGACCTTACAGTGAAATGCTGAATACAACAGGTGTAGTAGACCTTACAGTGAAATGCTGAATACAACAGGTGTAGTAGACCTTACAGTGAAATGCTGAATACAACAGGTGTAGTAGACCTCACAGTGAAATGCTGAATACAACAGGTGTAGTAGACCGTACAGTGAAATGCTGAATACAACAGGTGTAGTAGACCTCACAGTGAAATGCTGAATACAACAGGTGTAGTAGACCGTACAGTGAAATGCTGAATACAACAGGTGTAGTAGACCTCACAGTGAAATGCTGAATACAACAGGTGTAGTAGACCTTACAGTGAAATGCTGAATACAACAGGTGTAGTAGACCTCACAGTGAAATGCTGAATACAACAGGTGTAGTAGACCTTACAGTGAAATGCTGAACCGATGACCCGGCACAGGTGACTCTGTACCGGTACCTCCAGTGAAATAGCCTCCGTATTGACTCTATACTGGTACCCCTGTAGTATAGCCTTACAGTGAATGCTGTACCGGTGACCCCTGTATATAGCCTCCACATTGACTCTGTACTGGTACCCCTGTATATAGCCTCCTCATTGACTCTGTACCAGTACCCCTGTATATAGCCTCCACATTGACTCTGTACCGGTACCCCTGTATATAGCCTCCATATTGACTCTGTACTGGTATCCCCTGTATATAGCCTCCACATTGACTCTGTACCGGTACCCCCTGTACATAGCCTGACATTGACTCTGTACCGGTACCCCCTGTATATAGCCTCCACATTGACTCTGTACCGGTACCCCTGTATATAGCCTTCACATTGACTCTGTATCGGTACCCCTGTATATAGCCTCCACATTGACTCTGTACCAGTACCCCCTGTATATAGCCTCCACATTGACTCTGTACCGGTACCCCTGTATATAGCCTCCACATTGACTCTGTACCGGTACACCCTGTATATAGCCTCCACATTGACTCTGTACGGTAACACCCTGTATATAGCCTCCACATTGACTCTGTACCAGTACCCCCTGTATATAGCCTCCACATTGACTCTGTACCGGTACCCCCTGTATATAGCCTCCACATTGACTCTGTACCGGTACCCCTGTATATAGCCTCCACATTGACTCTGTACCGGTACCCCTGTATATAGCCTCCACATTGACTCTGTATCGGTACCCCTGTATATAGCCTCCACATTGACTCTGTACCGGTACCCCCTGTATATAGCCTTCACATTGACTCTGTATCGGTACCCCCTGTATATAGCCTCCACATTGACTCTGTACCGGTACCCCTGTATATAGCCTCCACATTGACTCTGTATATACCCCCTGTATATAGCCTCCATATTGACTCTGTACTGGTACCCCCTGTATATAGCCTCCACATTGACTCTGTACCGGTACCCCCTGTATATAGCCTCCACATTGACTCTGTACTGGTACCCCCTGTATATAGCCTCCACATTGACTCTGTACCGGTACCCCCTGTATATAGCCTCCACATTGACTCTGTACCGGTACCCCCTGTATATAGCCTCCACATTGACTCTGTACCGGTACCCCCTGTATATAGCCTTCACATTGACTCTGTACTGGTACCCCCTGTATATAGCCTCCACATTGACTCTGTACCGGTACCCCCTGTATATAGCCTCCACATTGACTCTGGTACCGTAATACCCTGTATATAGCCTCCACATTGACTCTGTACCGGTACCCCCTGTATATAGCCTTCACATTGACCCTGTACCGGTACCCCCTGTATATAGCCTCCACATTGACTCTGGTACCGTAATACCCTGTATATAGCCTCCACATTGACTCTGTACCGTAATACCCTGTATATAGCCTCCACATTGACTCTGTACCGTAATACCCTGTATATAGCCTCCACATTGAATCTGGTACCGTAATACCCTGTATATAGCCTCCACATTGACTCTGGTACCGTAATACCCTGTATATAGCCTCCACATTGACTCTGTACCGTAATACCCTGTATATAGCCTTCACATTGACTCTGTACCGGTACCCCCTGTATATAGCCTCCACATTGACTCTGGTACCGTAATACCCTGTATATAGCCTCCACATTGACTCTGTACCGGTACCCCCTGTATATAGCCTTCACATTGACCCTGTACCGGTACCCCCTGTATATAGCCTCCACATTGACTCTGGTACCGTAATACCCTGTATATAGCCTCCACATTGACTCTGTACTGTAATACCCTGTATATAGCCTCCACATTGACTCTGTACCGTAATACCCTGTATATAGCCTCCACATTGAATCTGGTACCGTAATACCCTGTATATAGCCTTCACATTGACCCTGTACCGGTACCCCCTGTATATAGCCTCCACATTGACTCTGGTACCGTAATACCCTGTATATAGCCTCCACATTGACTCTGTACTGTAATACCCTGTATATAGCCTCCACATTGACTCTGTACGGCACCTCAGTACCTCCAGGCTCTGATCAGGCCCTACACCCAAACAAGGGCACTGCGTTCATCCACCTCTGGCCTGCTCGCCTCCCTACCACTGAGGAAGTACAGTTCCCGCTCAGCCCAGTCAAAACTGTTCGCTGCTCTGGCCCCCCAATGGTGGAACAAACTCCCTCACGACGCCAGGACAGCGGAGTCAATCACCACCTTCCGGAGACACCTGAAACCCCACCTCTTTAAGGAATACCTAGGATAGGATAAGTAATCCTTCTCACACCCCCTAAAGATTTAGATGCACTATTGTAAAGTGGCTGTTCCACTGGATGTCATAAGGTGAATGCACCAATTTGTAAGTCGCTCTGGATAAGAGCGTCTGCTAAATGACTTAAATGTAATGTAATGTACCGTAATACCCTGTATATAGTCACGTTAATAACTCTGCCATTTGACTAAATGTTCAGAAGTCTTATTAAAAAATACATTTTTCTGAATTCAATCGTTTTCTTTAAAAACGCACACTTTTATACTAACAAGTGGTTGCCGTGGTGAATAATCCAACAGTAATTGGCATGACACGGCTCTCGGGAACTCATTAAGGGGCGGATCCTGAATAAAAATACTGGCAGATCAATAAAATGTCCCTGTAGATCTAATTAAATGTAGAGGATTGGAGGAATATAAGTTAATATCTAAGGGGCTTTTATATAATTAATTAATTAATAATGCAGGGTTAATAATAATAATGATGATGATGATGGTTGGCGAACAGATCTGAACTCATTAAGAGAAGGCTTCTATCTTCATTATAATCATTAACTCAGAAGGTTAAAGCCCCATAGGTTTTTCATTACAGTAGGTTGTTACAAGACGTGCCTTCTGGGAATGTTAAAAAGTCCACAAGTTAACAGGGCGGAGTTTGAATTTAGTCTCTCAGAAGTATTGAAAATCAACCAACGTCAGCCTTTAAAATGCTTTCTTATCCAAATGTTGAAAGGGGGTGTGGCTACGGAGAGAAACACCATGGTGCAGTTTGAGGTGTTAGGTTCTAAATTAACTTTATAACATTTAACAACAGGCAAGATAATTCCCCATTGGGTCAAACAGCTCAAACCAAGATAATTCCCCCATTGGGTCAAACAGCTGCTCAAACCAAGATAATTCCCCATTGGGTCAAACAGCTGCTCAAACCAAGATAATTCCCCCATTGGGTCAAACAGCTGCTCAAACCAAGATAATTCCCCATTGGGTCAAACAGCTGCTCAAACCAAGATAATTCCCCCATTGGGTCAAACAGCTGTTCAAACCAAGATAATTCCCCCATTGGGTCAAACAGCTGCTCAAACCAAGATAATTCCCCATTGGGTCAAACAGCTGCTCAAACCAAGATAATTCCCCCATTGGGTCAAACAGCTGCTCAAACCAAGATAAATTGGGTCAAACAGCTGCTCATTGGGTCAAACAGCTGCTCAAACCAAGAATTCCCCATTGGGTCAAACAGCTGATAGATAATTTCCCCATTGGGTCAAACAGCTGCTCAAACCAAGATAATTCCCCCATTGGGTCAAACAGCTGCTCAAACCAAGATAATTCCCCCATTAGGTCAAACAGCAGCTCAAACCAAGATAATTCCCCATTGGGTCAAACAGCTGCTCAAACCAAGATAATTCCCCATTGGGTCAAACAGCTGCTCAAACCAAGATAATTCCCCATTGGGTCAAACAGCTGCTCAAACCAAGATAATTCCCCCATTGGGTCCTTCTGTGGCTCAGTTGGTAGAGCATGGCGCTTGTAACGCCAGGGTAGTGGGTTCGATTCCCGGGACCACCCATACGTAGAATGTATGCACACATGACTGTAAGTCGCTTTGGATAAAAGCGTCAGCTAAATGGCATATATTATATTATTATTATTAAACAGCTGCTCAAACCAAGATAATTCCCCCATTGGGTCAAACAGCTGCTCAAACCAAGATAATTCCCCCATTGGGTCAAACAGCTGCTCAAACCAAGATAATTCCCCCATTGGGTCAAACAGCTGCTCAAACCAAGATAATTCCCCCATTGGGTCAAACAGCTGCTCAAACCAAGATAATTCCCCCATTGGGTCAAACAGCTGCTCAAACCAAGATAATTCCCCCATTGGGTCAAACAGCTGCTCAAACCAAGATAATTCCCCCATTGGGTCAAACAGCTGCTCAAACCAAGATAATTCCCCCATTGGGTCAAACAGCTGCTCAAACCAAGATAATTCCCCCATTGGGTCAAACAGCTGCTCAAACCAAGATAATTCCCCATTGGGTCAAACAGCTGCTCAAACCAAGATAATTCCCCCATTGGGTCAAACAGCTGCTCCAACCAAGATAATTTCCCCATTGGGTCAAACAGCTGCTCAAACCAAGATAATTCCCCATTGGGTCAAACAGCTGCTCAAACCAAGATAATTTCCCCATTAGGTCAAACAGCAGCTCAAACCAAGATAATTCCCCATTGGGTCAAACAGCTGCTCAAACCAAGATAATTCCCCCATTGGGTCAAACAGCTGCTCAAACCAAGATAATTCCCCATTGGGTCAAACAGCTGCTCAAACCAAGATAATTCCCCCATTGGGTCCTTCTGTGGCTCAGTTGGTAGAGCATGGCGCTTGTAACGCCAGGGTTGGGTTCAAACAGCGGGACTCATACGTAGAATGTATGCACACATGACTGTAAGTCGCTTTGGATAAAAGCGTCAGCTAAATGGCATATATTATATTATTATTATTAAACAGCTGCTCAAACCAAGATAACCCCCATTGGGAAACAGCTGCTCAAACAAGATAATTCCCCCATTGGGTCAAACAGCTGCTCAAACCAAGATATTCCCCATCAAACAGCTGCTCAAACCAAGATAATTCCCCCATTGGGTCAAACAGCTGCTCAAACCAAGATAATTCCCCCATTGGGTCAAACAGCTGCTCAAACCAAGATAATTCCCCCATTGGGTCAAACAGCTGCTCAAACCAAGATAATTCCCCCATTGGGTCAAACAGCTGCTCAAACCAAGATAATTCCCCCATTGGGTCAAACAGCTGCTCAAACCAAGATAATTCCCCCATTGGGTCAAACAGCTGCTCAAACCAAGATAATTCCCCCATTGGGTCAAACAGCTGCTCAAACCAAGATAAATTGGGTCAAACAGCTGCTCAAACCAAGATAATTCCCCATTGGGTCAAACAGCTGCTCAAACCAAGATAATTCCCCATTGGGTCAAACAGCTGCATCAGACAGAGAAGTGGCTCCACCAGTGGTTGTATATAAACCCCAATTTGGGCTGGAATCTCCTCCTTATTACCACAGCAAGCAAGGTACTAGGAATCAAACAGACAGGATGAGACCTGGCCTGGCCTGGCCTAATCTGACCTGGCCTAACCTAACCCCGGCCTGACCTAACCTGGCCTGACCTAACCTGGCCTGACCTAACCCGGCCTGACCTAACCCGGCCTGACCTAACCTAACCTGACCTGGCCTGACCTAACCTGACCTGACCTGACCTAACCTGACCTGACCTGACCTGGCCTGGCCTGACCTGACCTAGCCTAACCTGGCCTGACCTAACCTGGCCTGGGCTGGCCTGGCCTAACTTGGCCTGACCTGACCTGGCCTGGCCTGACCTGACCTGACCTGACCTGATACCCATTACCTTCTGGGTTAGAAACCAGACAACGGCCTCCTCCTAAAGATACCCATTACCTTCTGGTGTAGACCCTCCACTATATACCTTCCTCCTACAGATACCCATTACCTTCTGGTGTAGACCCTCCACTATATACCTTCCTCCTATAACCATTACCTTCTGGTGTAGACCCTCCACTATATACCTTCCTCCTACAGATACCCATTACCTTCTGGGTTAGAAACCAGACTACGGCCTCCTCCTGCAGATACCCATTACCTTCTGGGTTAGAAACCAGACTACGGCCTCCTCCTGCAGATACCCATTACCTTCTAGTGTAGACCCTCCACTATATACCTTCCTCCTACAGATACCCATTACCTTCTGGGTTAGAAACCAGACTATGGCCTCCTCCTGCAGATACCCATTACCTTCTAGTGTAGACCCTCCACTATATACCTTCCTCCTGCAGATACCCATTACCTTCTAGTGTAGACCCTCCACTATATCAAATCAAATTTATTTATATAGCCCTTCGTACATCAGCTGATATCTCAAAGTGCTGTACAGAAACCCAGCCTAAAACCCCAAACAGCAAACAATGCAGGTGTAAAAGCACGGTGGCTAGGAAAATATATATATATAATATATACCTTCCTCCTACAGATACCCATTACCTTCTGGGTTAGACCCTCCACTATATACCTTCCTCCTACAGACACCCATTACCTTCTGGGTTAGAAACCAGACAACGGCCTCCTCCTACAGATACCCATTACCTTCTGGGTTAGAAACCAGACAACGGACTCCTCCTACAGATACCCATTACCTTCTTGGTTAGAAACCCGACTACGGCCTCCTCCTACATATACCCATTACCTTCTGGGTTAGAAACCAGACTACGGCCTCCTCCTACAGATACACATTACCTTCTGGGTTAGAAACCAGACTACGGCCTCCTTTGGAGATGGGGGTGTGAGCAGGTGGGTCTGGGTAGGGGTGATGTGGGCGTTGTAGATGGGGGTGTGAGCAGGTGGGTCTGGGTAGGGGTGATGTGGGCGTTGTAGATGGGGGTGTGAGCAGTTGGGTCTGGGTAGGGTGATGTTTGAGCAGGTGGGTCTGGGCAGGGTGATGTGTGAGCAGGTGGGTCTGGGTAGGGTGATGTGTGAGCAGGTGGGTCTGGGCAGGGTGATGTGTGAGCAGGTGGGTCTGGGCAGGGTGATGTGTGAGCAGGTGGGTCTGGGCAGGGTGATGTGTGAGCAGGTGGGTCTGGGCAGGGTGATGTGTGAGCAGGTGGGTCTGGGCAGGGTGATGTAGTTGCCGTTTGTATGTGTATGTTTTGTATCCTCTAATAAATATAAAATAAATTCGTACAAGATAAAATAAATAAGAAAATGAAAAGCAACACAGCCACTGATTATTCATTATGAATAGGATTTAATTAGATTGATTTAGTTTACATTCTTCATTTCAACCACAGTGTCACAGATAATAGAACACAATATGAGAAGATTAACTTGGACAAAACAGTCAAAACATTTCTTTATTAAAGACAAATCCTCGCCGGACTCTCTTTCATCCCGTCTCTTCTTCACCTCAGTAAAGGAGGACTTCGTGTGTCAGAAACTCCCTTCATACTCTTCCACAATGTGGTAAATAAAGAATGATTCTTCTGGTTCTTCTGGTTTTCAGAGGGACAGAAACCAACAGCCCACCGTGCCTTCTTTTGGAAAAAGTCCACATGTCAAGTGTAAGTTCTCTCTTAACTCCAGAACCACTGCCAGCTAATGTGTTGTTGCCTGATGCAAGACTTTATTGCCAGAGAAGAGAGACTATCAGACTGAAAACACCTCCATTGATTTAGGAAAAGATGGTCAATCTGTGCCACAGTTTAGACTACCGATAGATCAGAGTTATTCCTCCCCCTTGTGACAGTGTGGTGTAGAGACAGAACGATCAATCTACAACCATGTACCACTAACTATCACCATCTACCACCAACTATCACCATCTACCACCAACTATCACCATCTCCTACTAACTACCACCATCTACCACTAACTACCACTAACTACCAACATCTACCACCAACTATCACCATCTACCACCAACTACCACTAACTACCAACATCTACCACCAACTATCACCATCTATCATCATCTACCACCATCTACCACTAACTATCACCATCTACCACCATCTACCACTAACTATCACCATCTACCACTAACTACCACCTTCTACCACCAACTATCATCAACTACCACCAACTATCACCATCTACCACTAACTACCACCAACTACCACTAACTATCACCATCTACCACAAACTACCACTAACTACCACCATCTACCACCAACTACCACCATCTACTACCATCTACCACTAACTATCACCATCTACCACTATCTACAACCAACTACCACTAACTACCACCAACTACCACCATCTACCACTAACTACCACCAACTACCACTAACTACCACCATCTACCACCAACTATCACCATCTACCACAAACTACCACTAACTATCACCATCTACCACCAACTATCACCATCTACCACCATCTACCACCAACTACCACGAACTACCACCAACTACCACCATTTACCACCATCTACCACTAACTATCACCATCTACCACTATCTACCACCAACTACCACTAACTACCACCATCTACCACCAACTACCACCATCTACCACTAACTACCACCAACTACCACTAACTATCACCATCTACCACCAACTATCACCATCTACCACAAACTACCACTAACTATCACCATCTACCACCAACTATCACCATCTACCACCATCTACCACCAACTACCACCAACTACCACCAACTACCACCATCTACCACCAACTACCACTAACTACCACCAACTACCACTAACTACCACCATCTACCATTAACTATCACCATCTACCACTAACTATCACCATCTACCACCATCTACTACTAACTACCACCATCTACCACCATCTACCACTAACTACCACCATCTACCACTAAGTACCACCATCTACCATTAACTATCACCATCTACCACTAACTATCACCATCTACCACTAACTACCAGCATCTACCACTAAGTACCACCATCTACCATTAACTATCACCATCTACCACTAACTATCACCATCTACCACTAACTACCAGCATCTACCACTAACTATCACCATCTACCACCAACTATCAACATCTACCACCAACTACCACTAACTACCAACATCTACCACCATCTACCACTAACTACCAACATCTACCACCAACTATCACCATCTATCATAATCTACCACCAACTATCACAATCTACCACCAACTATCACCATCTACCACCAACTATCAACATCTACCACCAACTATCACCATCTACCACCAACTACCACTAACTACCACCATCTACCACTAACTACCACCATCTACCACCAACTACCACTAACTATCACCATCTACCACCATCTAACACCAACTACCACTAACTACCACCAACTACCACCATCTACCACAAACTACCACTAACTATCACCATCTACCACCAACTATCACCATCTACCACAAACTACCACTAACTATCACCATCTACCACCAACTATCACCATCTACCACCAACTATCACTAACTACAACCAACTACCACCATCTACCACCAACTACCACTAACTACCACCATCTACCATTAACTATCACCATCTACCACTAACTATCACCATCTACCACTAACTATCACCATCTACCTCCATCTACCACTAACTACCACCATCTACCACCAACTACCACCATCTACCACTAACTATCACCAACTACCACTAAGTACAACCATCTACCATTAACTATCACCATCTACCATTAACTATCACCATCTACCACTAACTATCACCATCTACAACTAACTACCAGCATCTACTACTAACTACCAGCATCTACCACTATCTACCACTATCTACCACTAACTACCACCAACTACCACTAACTACCACTAACTACCACCAACTACCACTAACTACCACCATCTACCACCAACTACCACCATATACCACCATCTACCACTAACTATCACCAACTACCACTAAGTACCACCATCTACCATTAACTATCACCATCTACCATTAACTATCACCATCTACCACTAACTATCACCAACTACCACTAACTATCACCATCTACCACTATCTACCACTAACTACCACCAACTATCACTAACTACCACCATCTACCACCAACTACCACTAACTACCAGCATCTACCACTAACTACCACCATCTACTACTAACTACCACCATCTACTACTAACTACCACCATCTACCACTAACTACCAGCATCTACCACTAACTACCACCAACTACCACTAACTATCACCATCTACCACTAACTACCACCATATACCACTAACTACCACTAACTACCAGCATCTACCACTAAATATCACCATCTACCACTAACTACCACCATCTACTACTAACTACCACCATCTACTACTAACTACCACAATCTACCACTAACTACCACCATCTACTACTAACTACCACCATCTACCACTAACTACCAGCATCTACCACTAACTACCACCAACTACCACTAACTATCACCATCTACCACCATCTACAACTAACTACCACCAACTACCACTAACTATCACCATCTACCACTAACTACCACCATCTACCACTAACTACCACCATCTACCACTAACTACCAGCATCTACCACTAACTACCACCAACTACCACTAACTATCACCATCTACCACTAACTACCACCATCTACCACTAACTACCACTAACTACCAGCATCTACCACTAACTATCACCATCTACTACTAACTACCACTAACTATCACCATCTACCACTATCTACCACTAATTATCACCATCTACCACTATCTAACACCATCTACAACTATCTACCACTAACTATCACCATTTACATTTACATTTAAGTCATTTAGCAGACGCTCTTATCCAGAGTGACACCTTCTAACACCATCTACAACTATCTAACACCATCTACCACTATCTACCACTAACTACCCCATCTACCACTATCTACCACCATCTACCACTATCTACCACCATCTACCACTATCTACCACCATCTACCACTATCTACCACTAACTACCACCATCTACCACTAACTACCACCATCTACCACCATCTACTACTAACTACCACCATCTACCACTAACTACCACCATCTACAACTAACTACCCTATCTATCACCATCTACTACTAACTACCACCATCTACCACTAACTACCACCATCTACCACTAACTACCACCATCTACCACCATCTACTACTAACTACCACCATCTACCACTAACTACCCTATCTATCACCAACTACCACCACCTACCACTAACTACCACCATCTACCACTAACTACCACCATCTACCACCTTCTACCACCAACTATCAACATCTACCACCAACTATCAACATCTACCACCAACTATCACCATCTACCACCATCTACTACTAACTACCACCATCTACCACTAACTACCCTATCTATCACCAACTACCACCACCTATCTACCACTAACTATCACCATTTACATTTACATTTAAGTCATTTAGCAGACGCTCTTATCCAGAGTGACACCTTCTAACACCATCTACCACTATCTAACACCATCTACCACTATCTACCACTAACTACCCCATCTACCACTATCTACCACCATCTACCACTATCTACCACTAACTACCACCATCTACCACTAACTACCACCATCTACCACCATCTACTACTAACTACCACCATCTACTACTAACTACCACCATCTACCACTAACTACCACCATCTACTACTAACTACCACCATCTACCACTAACTACCACCATCTACCACTAACTACCACCATCTACCACCAACTACCACCACCTACCACTAACTACCACCATCTACCACTAACTACCACCATCTACCACCTTCTACCACCAACTATCAACATCTACCACCAACTATCAACATCTACCACCAACTATCACCATCTACCACCATCTACTACTAACTACCACCATCTACCACTAACTACCCTATCTATCACCAACTACCACCACCTACCACTAACTACCACCATCTACCACTAACTACCACCATCTACCACCTTCTACCACCATCTACCACTAACTACCATCATCTACCACTAACTACCACCATCTACCACCTTCTACCACCATCTACCACTAACTACCATCATCTACCACCAACTACCACCATCTACCACTAACTACCACCATCTACCACTAACTATCACCATTTACATTTACATTTAAGTCATTTAGCAGACGCTCTTATCCAGAGTGACACCTTCTAACACCATCTACCACTATCTAACACCATCTACCACTATCTACCACTAACTACCCCATCTACCACTATCTACCACCATCTACCACTATCTACCACTAACTACCACCATCTACCACTAACTACCACCATCTACCACCATCTACTACTAACTACCACCATCTACCACTAACTACCACCATCTACTACTAACTACCCTATCTATCACCATCTACTACTAACTACCACCATCTACCACTAACTACCACCATCTACCACTAACTACCACCATCTACCACCAACTACCACCACCTACCACTAACTACCACCATCTACCACTAACTACCACCATCTACCACCTTCTACCACCAACTATCAACATCTACCACCAACTATCAACATCTACCACCAACTATCACCATCTACCACCATCTACTACTAACTACCACCATCTACCACTAACTACCCTATCTATCACCAACTACCACCACCTACCACTAACTACCACCATCTACCACTAACTACCACCATCTACCACCTTCTACCACCATCTACCACTAACTACCATCATCTACCACTAACTACCACCATCTACCACCTTCTACCACCATCTACCACTAACTACCATCATCTACCACCAACTACCACCATCTACCACTAACTACCACCATCTACCACTAACTACCACCATCTACCACCATCTACCACTAACTACCACCATCTACCACCATCTACCACTAACTACCACCATCTACCACTAACTACCACCATCTACCACTAACTACCACCATCGACCACTATCTACCACTATCTAACACCATCTACCACCATCTACCCCTAACTACCACCATCTACTACTAACTACCACCATCTACCACTAACTACCACCATCTACCACTAACTACCACCATCTACTACTAACTACCCCATCTATCACCAACTACCACCATCTACCACTAACTACCACCATCTACCACCTTCTACCACTAACTACCACCATCTACTACTAACTACCACCATATACCACCATCTACCACTAACTACCACCATCTACCACTAACTACCACCATCTACCACTAACTACCACCATCTTCCACTAACTACCACCATCTACCACCTTCTACCACTAACTACCACCATCTACCACCATCTACCACTAACTACCACCATCTACTACTAACTACCCTCATCTACTACTAACTACCCTATCTATCACCATCTACCACCTTCTACCACTAACTACCACCATCTACCACCATCTACCACTAACTACCACCATCTACCACCATCTACCACCTTCTAACGTCTCTTCTCCCGGACTGACTGACTGAGTAGCTGGTTGACTGACTGAGTAGCTGGTTGACTGACTGACTGACTGACTGACTGAGTAGCTGACTGACAGACAGACAGACAGACAGACAGTGTTATAACAGAGTGATCTCACTCGGTGGCAGGGTGAGTCTCTTCTCCCGGAGAGACAGCATGTTTTCCATGTGCATGGCAATGACCCGACACAGCTCCAGACCCTGGACACAGACACAACATTGTTTCAACACAGACACAGCATTGTTTCAACACAGACACAACATTGTTTCAACACAGACAACACATTGTTACAACACAGACAACACATTGTTACAACACAGACAACACATTGTTACAACACAGACAACACATTGTTACAACACAGACAACACATTGTTACAACACAGACAACACAGACAACACATTGTTTCAACACAGACAACACATTGTTACAACACAGACAACACATTGTTTCAACACAGACAACACATTGTTACAACACAGACACAACATTGTTACAACACAGACAACACATTGTTACAACACAGACAACACATTGTTACAACACAGACAACACATTGTTACAACACAGACAACACATTGTTTCAACACAGACAACACATTGTTACAACACAGACAACACAGACAACACATTGTTTCAACACAGACAACACATTGTTACAACACAGACAACACATTGTTTCAACACAGACAACACATTGTTTCAACACAGACAACACATTGTTACAACACAGACAACACATTGTTACAACACAGACAACACATTGTTTCAACACAGACAACACATTGTTACAACACAGACAACACAGACAACACATTGTTACAACACAGACAACACATTGTTACAACACAGACAACACATTGTTACAACACAGACAACACAGACAACACATTGTTACAACACAGACAACACATTGTTACAACACAGACAACACATTGTTACAACACAGACAACACATTGTTTCAACACAGACAACACATTGTTTCAACACAGACAACACATTGTTACAACACAGACAACACATTGTTACAACACAGACAACACATTGTTTCAACACAGACAACACATTGTTTCAACACAGACAACACATTGTTACAACACATTGTTACAACACAGACAACACATTGTTACAACACAGACAACACATTGTTTCAACACAGACAACACATTGTTACAACACAGACAACACATTGTTTCAACACAGACAACACATTGTTACAACACAGACACAACATTGTTACAACACAGACAACACATTGTTACAACACAGACAACACATTGTTACAACACAGACAACACATTGTTTCAACACAGACAACACATTGTTACAACACAGACAACACAGACAACACATTGTTTCAACACAGACAACACATTGTTACAACACAGACAACACATTGTTTCAACACAGACACAACATTGTTACAACACAGACAACACATTGTTACAACACAGACACAACATTGTTACAACACAGACAACACATTGTTACAACACAGACAACACATTGTTTCAACACAGACACAACATTGTTACAACACAGACACAACATTGTTTCAACACAGACAACACATTGTTTCAACACAGACAACACATTGTTTCAACACAGACACAACATTGTTACAACACAGACAACACATTGTTACAACACAGACAACACATTGTTTCAACACAGACACAACATTGTTACAACACAGACACAACATTGTTTCAACACAGACACAACATTGTTACAACACAGACAACACATTGTTACAACACAGACAACACATTGTTCCAACACAGACAACACATTGTTACAACACAGACAACACATTGTTACAACACAGACACACAGACAACACATTGTTCCAACACAGACAACACAGACAACACATTGTTACAACACAGACAACACATTGTTTCAACACAGACACAACATTGTTACAACACAGACACAACATTGTTTCAACACAGACACAACATTGTTACAACACAGACAACACATTGTTACAACACAGACAACACATTGTTCCAACACAGACAACACATTGTTACAACACAGACAACACATTGTTACAACACAGACACACAGACAACACATTGTTACAACACAGACAACACATTGTTACAACACAGACACACAGACAACACATAGTTTCAACACAGACACACAGACAACACATTGTTACAACACAGACAACACATTGTTACAACACAGACAACACATTGTTACAACACAGACAACACATTGTTACAACACAGACACACAGACAACACATTGTTTCAACACAGACAACACATTGTTTCAACACAGACAACACATTGTTACAACACAGACAACACATTGTTTCAACACAGACAACACATTGTTACAACACAGACAACACATTGTTACAACACAGACAACACATTGTTTCAACACAGACACAACATTGTTACAACACAGACACAACATTGTTTCAACACAGACAACACATTGTTTCAACACAGACAACACATTGTTTCAACACAGACAACACATTGTTTCAACACAGACACAACATTGTTACAACACAGACAACACATTGTTACAACACAGACAACACATTGTTTCAACACAGACACAACATTGTTACAACACAGACACAACATTGTTTCAACACAGACACAACATTGTTACAACACAGACAACACATTGTTCCAACACAGACAACACATTGTTACAACACAGACAACACATTGTTACAACACAGACACACAGACAACACATTGTTCCAACACAACACAGACAACACAACACAGACAACACATTGTTTCAACAACACAGACAACACATTGTTTCAACACAGACACAACATTGTTACAACACACAGACAGACACACATTGTTACAACACAGACACAACATTGTTACAACACAGACAACACATTGTTACAACACAGACAACACATTGTTCCAACACAGACAACACATTGTTTCAACACAGACAACACATTGTTACAACACATTGTTACAACACAGACAACACATTGTTACAACACAGACAACACATTGTTACAACACAGACAACACATTGTTACAACACAGACAACACATTGTTACAACACAGACACACAGACAACACATTGTTACAACACAGACAACACATTGTTACAACACAGACAACACAGACAACACATTGTTACAACACAGACAACACATTGTTACAACACAGACAACACAGACAACACATTGTTACAACACAGACAACACATTGTTACAACACAGACAACACATTGTTACAACACAGACAACACAGACAACACATTGTTACAACACAGACAACACATTGTTACAACACAGACAACACAGACAACACATTGTTACAACACAGACAACACATTGTTACAACACAGACAACACATTGTTACAACACAGACACACAGACAACACATTGTTTCAACACAGACAACACATTGTTACAACACAGACACAACATTGTTACAACACAGACAACACATTGTTACAACACAGACACACAGACACAACATTGTTACAACACAGACACAACATTGTTACAACACAGACAACACATTGTTACAACACAGACAACACATTGTTACAACACAGACACACAGACAACACATTGTTACAACACAGACACACAGACAACACATTGTTACAACACAGACAACACATTGTTACAACACAGACACAACATTGTTACAACACAGACAACACATTGTTACAACACAGACAACACATTGTTACAACACAGACAACAAATTGTTTCAACACAGACACAACATTGTTACAACACAGACACAACATTGTTACAACACAGACAACACATTGTTACAACACAGACAACACATTGTTACAACACAGACACACAGACAACACATTGTTTCAACACAGACAACACATTGTTTCAACACAGACAACACATTGTTACAACACAGACAACACATCGTTACAACACAGACAACACATTGTTACAACACAGACACAACATTGTTACAACACATTGTTACAACACAGACACACAGACAACACATTGTTTCAACACAGACAACACATTGTTTCAACACAGACAACACATTGTTACAACACAGACAACACATTGTTACAACACAGACAACACATTGTTACAACACAGACAACACATTGTTACAACACAGACAACACATTGTTACAACACAGACAACACATTGTTACAACACAGACAACACATTGTTACAACACAGACAACACATTGTTTCAACACAGACAACACATTGTTACAACACAGACAACACATTGTTACAACACAGACAACACAGACAACACATTGTTACAACACAGACAACACATTGTTACAACACAGACAACACATTGTTACAACACAGACAACACATTGTTTCAACACAGACAACACATTGTTACAACACAGACAACACATTGTTACAACACAGACAACACATTGTTACAACACAGACACACATTGACAGACAACATTGTTACAACACAGACAACACATTGTTTCAGACACAGACAGACAACACATTGTTACAACACAGACAACACATTGTTACAACACAGACACACAGACAACACATTGTTTCAACACAGACAACACAGACAACACATTGTTTCAACACAGACAACACATTGTTACAACACAGACAACACATTGTTACAACACAGACAACACAGACAACACATTGTTACAACACAGACAACACATTGTTTCAACACAGACAACACATTGTTACAACACATTGTTACAACACAACACAGACAACACATTGTTACAACACAGACAACACATTGTTTCAACACAGACAACACATTGTTACAACACAGACAACACATTGTTACAACACAGACAACACATTGTTTCAACACAGACAACACAGACAACACATTGTTTCAACACAGACAACACATTGTTACAACACAGACAACACACTGTTACAACACAGACAACACATTGTTACAACACAGACAACACATTGTTTCAACACAGACAACACATTGTTACAACACAGACAACACATTGTTACAACACAGACAACACATTGTTACAACACAGACAACACATTGTTACAACACAGACAACACATTGTTTACAACACAGACAACACATTGTTACAACACAGACAACACATTGTTACAACACAGACAACACATTGTTACAACACAGACAACACATTGTTTCAACACAGACAACACATTGTTACAACACAGACACAACATTGTTACAACACAGACAACACATTGTTTCAACACAGACAACACATTGTTTCAACACAGACAACACATTGTTTCAACACAGACAACACATTGTTACAACACAGACAACACATTGTTACAACACAGACAACACATTGTTACAACACAGACAACACATTGTTTCAACACAGACAACACAGACAACACAGTTGTTACAACACAGACAACACATTGTTACAACACAGACAACACATTGTTTCAACACAGACAACACATTGTTTCAACACAGACAACACATTGTTTCAACACAGACAACACATTGTTACAACACAGACAACACATTGTTACAACACAGACAACACATTGTTACAACACAGACAACACATTGTTACAACACAGACACAACATAGTTTCAACACAGACACACAGACAACACATTGTTACAACACAGACACAACATAGTTTCAACACAGACAACACATTGTTACAACACAGACACACAGACACAACATAGTTTCAACACAGACACACAGACAACACATTGTTCCAACACAGACAACACATTGTTTCAACACAGACAACACATTGTTTCAACACAGACAACACATTGTTACAACACAGACAACACATTGTTACAACACAGACAACACATTGTTACAACACAGACAACACATTGTTACAACACAGACAACACATTGTTACAACACAGACAACACATTGTTACAACACAGACAACACATTGTTACAACACAGACAACACAGACAACACATTGTTACAACACAGACAACACAGACAACACATTGTTACAACACAGACAACACAGACAACACATTGTTACAACACAGACAACACAGACAACACATTGTTACAACACAGACAACACAGACAACACATTGTTACAACACAGACAACACATTGTTACAACACAGACAACACAGACAACACATTGTTACAACACAGACAACACAGACAACACATTGTTACAACACAGACAACACATTGTTACAACACAGACAACACATTGTTACAACACAGACAACACAGACAACACATTGTTACAACACAGACAACACATTGTTCCAACAGACACACAGACCTGTTCCAGCTGCAGCTGTGTGATTCGCTGTGTCAGCAGGTCTCCCAGCAGAATGTCTACGTAGGGATAGGAGGAGCTGGAGCCTCCTGTTGGTCTCTGGGTTCTGGTGGACTGGATCTCATTTAGAGGGTAACACGCCGTGGCCTCCTACAGAGAAACACACACTGTTAGTGTATGGCTGGGCGGTAAACTGGGAGACAGAGTCCTGAGAGAGAAACACACACACACACACTGTTAGTGTATGGCTGGGTGGTAAACTGGGAGACAGA
Organism: Oncorhynchus keta; assembly: GCF_023373465.1. Classification (NCBI taxonomy): domain Eukaryota; kingdom Metazoa; phylum Chordata; class Actinopteri; order Salmoniformes; family Salmonidae; genus Oncorhynchus; species Oncorhynchus keta. The sequence goes on from NW_026281212.1 coordinate 39,938, forward strand.
GTCCTGAGAGAGAAACACACACACACACACTGTTAGTGTATGGCTGGGTGGTAAGCTGGGAGACAGAGTCCTGAGAGAGAAACACACACACACACACTGTTAGTGTATGGCTGGGTGGTAAGCTGGGAGACAGAGTCCTGAGAGAGAAACACACACACACACACACTGTTAGTGTATGGCTGGGTGGTAAGCTGGGAGACAGAGTCCTGAGAGAGAAACACACACACACACACTGTTAGTGTATGGCTGGGCGGTAAGCTGGGAGACAGAGTCCTGAGAGAGAAACACACACACACACACTGTTAGTGTATGGCTGGGTGGTAAGCTGGGAGACAGAGTCCTGAGAGAGAAACACACACACACACACTGTTAGTGTATGGCTGGGTGGTAAGCTGGGAGACAGAGTCCTGAGAGAGAAACACACACACACACTGTTAGTGTATGGCTGGGTGGTAAGCTGGGAGACAGAGTCCTGAGAGAGAAACACACACACACACACTGTTAGTGTATGGCTGGGTGGTAAACTGGGAGACAGAGTCCTGAGAGAGAAACACACACACACACACTGTTAGTGTATGGCTGGGCGGTAAACTGGGAGACAGAGTCCTGAGAGAGAAACACACACACACACACTGTTAGTGTATGGCTGGGCGGTAAACTGGGAGACAGAGTCCTGAGAGAGAACACACACACACACACTGTTAGTGTATGGCTGGGTGGTAAACTGGGAGACAGAGTCCTGAGAGAGAAACACACACACACACACTGTTAGTGTATGGCTGGGCGGTAAACTGGGAGACAGAGTCCTGAGAGAGAAACACACACACACACACTGTTAGTGTATGGCTGGGTGGTAAGCTGGGAGACAGAGTCCTGAGAGAGAAACACACACACACACTGTTAGTGTATGGCTGGGTGGTAAACTGGGAGACAGAGTCCTGAGAGAGAAACACACACACACACACTGTTAGTGTATGGCTGGGTGGTAAGCTGGGAGACAGAGTCCTGAGAGAGAAACACACACACACACACACACTGTTAGTGTATGGCTGGGTGGTAAGCTGGGAGACAGAGTCCTGAGAGAGAAACATAAAAGCTGGAATAATATTTTTTACAGGAGGGCGGGAGGGAGGGCGGGAGGGAGGGAGAGAAGGAGGGAGCGGGAGGGAGCAGGGAGGGAGGGGGGAGCAGGGAGGGAGGGGAGCAGGGAGGAGGGAGAGGGAGGGGGAGGGAGCAGGGAGGGAGGGAGGGAGGGAGGGAGCAGGGAGGGAGAAAGAGGTAACAGGGGATGTTAGAATTTATATCATACCTCCAAGACATGCTAACCTCTCACCATTACAATAACAGGGGAGGTTAGCATTTTATATCATACCCCCAAGACGCTAACCTCTCACCATTACAATAACAGAATGCTAACCTCCCCTGTTATTGTAATGGTAAGAGGTTAGCATGTCTTGGGGGTATGATATAAAATGCTAACCTCTTACCATTACAATAACAGGGGAGGTTAGCATTTTGAGGGGGCATGATATTTATGCCTCTGTAGTCATGGTAGCGTGAACGTAGAAGTGTTTAAAAACAGAGACAGAAGCTCTAGTCGTACATGTGAGTCCTTGTGTAGGAAGTGCAGTCCGTTCTGGTTGACAGCCAACACACAGGGAGCCAGGATGGAGATGTTGCTGCTGGACTGGATGTAGAAGAAGGAGGAACCAAACATCGGGAACGCACTGACCAGACCTGGACACACAGAGACACACAGAGACACACAGAGAGACACACAGAGACACAGAGACACAGAGACACACAGAGACACACAGAGACACACAGAGACACACACAGAGAGACACACAGAGAGACACAGAGACACACAGAGAGACACAGAGACACACAGAGACACACAGAGACACACAGAGACACACAGAGACACACAGAGCGACACACAGAGACACACAGAGACACACAGAGACACACAGAGAGACACACAGAGAGACACAGAGACACACAGAGAGACACAGAGACACACAGAGACACACAGAGACACACAGAGACACACAGAGACACACAGAGACACACAGAGACACACAGAGACACATAGAGACACACAGAGAGACACACAGAGACACACAGAGACACACAGAGACACACAGAGACACAGAGAGACACACAGAGACACATAGAGACACATAGAGACACACAGAGACACACACAGACACACAGAGACACACAGAGACACACAGAGACACACAGAGACACACAGAGAGACACACAGAGACACACAGAGACACACAGAGACACACAGAGACACACACAGAGACACACAGAGAGACACACAGAGACACACAGAGACACACAGAGAGACACACAGAGACACACAGAGAGACACAGAGACACACAGAGACACACAGAGACACACAGAGAGACACAGAGACACACAGAGACACACAGAGACACAGAGAGACACACAGAGACACACAGAGACACACAGAGACACAGAGACACACAGAGACACACAGAGACACAGAGAGACACAGAGACACAGAGACACACAGAGACACACAGAGACACACAGAGACACACAGACACACAGAGACACACAGAGACACACAGAGACACACAGAGACACACAGAGACACACAGAGACACACACACACACACACACAGAGACACACAGAGACACACAGAGACACACAGAGACACACAGAGACACACAGAGACACACAGAGACACACAGAGACACACAGAGACACACAGAGACACACACAGACACACACAGAGACACACAGAGACACACAGAGAGACACACAGAGACACACAGAGACACACAGAGACACACAGAGACACACAGAGACACACACAGAGACACACAGAGACACAGAGACACACAGACACACAGAGACACACAGAGAGACACAGAGACACACAGAGACACACAGAGACACATAGAGACACACAGAGACACACACACACAGACACACAGAGACACACAGACACACACAGAGACACACAGAGACACACAGAGACACACAGAGACACACAGAGAGACACAGAGACACACAGAGACACACAGAGACACAGAGAGACACAGAGACACACAGAGACACACAGAGACACACAGAGACACAGAGACACACAGACACACACACAGAGACACACACACACAGAGACACACACACACACACACACACACACACACACACACACACACACACACACACACACACACACACACACACACACACACACACACACACACAGAAACACACACACAGAGGCACACACACACAGACACACACACAGAGACACACACACAGAGACACACACACAGAGACACACACACACACATAGAGAGACACACACACATAGAGAGACACACACACATAGACACACACACATAGACACACACACAGAGACACACACACACACACACACACACACACACACACACACACAGTGAGACACACACACAGAGACACACACACACACACACACACACAGTGAGACACACACAGTGAGACACACACACAGAGACACAGTGAGACACACACACAGAGACATTATGTGAAGTTCGACAGGGGTTCATAGTGGGGCACTACACATATTGTCAATGAATGAATCCATCCTGTACCGAGGAACTGAGCCCTGGCCTGGTGAGGACTCAGAGGAGAGACCTGCTGCATATGCTGAGTGACCATGTTGAGCCAGGGCTGAGGAGGCTGTCTGATGTAGAGCTGGGGGGGGACATACTCCTGGACCTCACCACTACAGAGAGGAGAGGAGAGGAGAGGAGAGGAGAGGATATCTGTATTATCTAGTTATATTTACACATTAGATATCTGTAGTATCTAGTTATATTTACACATTAGATATCTGTATTATCTAGTTATCTGTATTATCTAGTTATATTTACATGTCAGATATCTGTAGTATCTAGTTATATTTACACATGTTAGATATCTGTATTATATAGTTATCTGTAGTATCTAGTTATATTTACACATGTTAGATATCTGTATTATCTAGTTATATTTACATGTCAGATATCTGTATTATCTAGTTATATTTACATGTTAGATATCTGTATTATATAGTTATCTGTATTATCTAGTTATATTTACACGTTAGATATCTGTAGTATCTAGTTATATTTACACATTAGATATCTGTATTATCTAGTTATCTGTATTATCTAGTTATATTTACATGTCAGATATCTGTAGTATCTAGTTATATTTACACATGTTAGATATCTGTATTATATAGTTATCTGTAGTATCTAGTTATATTTACACATGTTAGATATCTGTATTATCTAGTTATATTTACATGTCAGATATCTGTATTATCTAGTTATATTTACATGTTAGATATCTGTATTATATAGTTATCTGTATTATCTAGTTATATTTACATGTCAGATATCTGTATTATCTAGTTATATTTACATGTTAGATATCTGTATTATATAGTTATCTGTATTATCTAGTTATATTTACACGTTAGATATCTGTATGATCTAGTTATATTTACACATGTTAGATATCTGTATTATCTAGTTATATTTAAACATGTTAGATATCTGTATTATCTAGTTATCTGTATTATCTAGTTATATTTACATGTCAGATATCTGTATTATCTAGTTATCTGTATTATCTAGTTATATTTACATGTCAGATATCTGTATTATCTAGTTATCTGTATTATCTAGTTATATTTAAACATGTTAGTTATCTGTATTATCTAGTTATCTGTATTATCTAGTTATATTTACATGTCAGATATCTGTATTATATAGTTATCTGTATTATCTAGTTATATTTACATGTCAGATATCTGTGTTATCTAGTTATATTTACACATGTTAGATATCTGTATTATATAGTTATATTTACACATGTCAGATATATGTATTATATAGTTATATTTACACATGTTAGATATCTGTATTATCTAGTTATATTTACACATGTTAGATATCTGTATTATATAGTTATCTGTATTATCTAGTTATATTTACATGTCAGATATCTGTGTTATCTAGTTATATTTACACATGTTAGATA